>NC_054385.1:53018402-53118402 GCF_017654675.1 Xenopus laevis
AACATGTGAACTAATTATATATTATATAGAGTAAAAAGAGCTCATTAAACAAAAATACAACAGTAAAAATGGATTTTATATATGTGCATAATTGCTACAAATGGTTCACATATGATAAAGTTGTATTTTTAGCATGGACCTGTTCTTTTTTTTTTTTTATTTAAAGACATTTTCAACCAGGACAATTGAGGCATTATTTCAGTGGCACAAAATCTTGTACCAGAACAATTAGGAGAGTAACTGGAAATAAATAGTTCAGCACATACTTGGTTCACGATAGCATCATTCTCATGGGGCATGAAGGTTAACTAAAGCAGCTAGCAATAAGTAAATAAATAAATACAATCTGAACCCAGAAGGTTCCCAGCTGGAACACCCAGAGGCAAATATATATATATATATATATATATATATATATATATATATATATATATATATATATATATATATATATATATATATATATATATATATATATATATATATATATATATATATTTGAAACAAACAGCATTGCACTCCCTATTTTATTTATGTTTTTTAAGGATTCTTTTTTTTAACCATGTTTCGGTCTCCTTAGAGACATTATCAAGGTCGTTGATAATGGTCTCTATGGGGACCGAAAATTTGTTTCACTGACTGCAATGCTGTTAATCTCAACTGAATATTTTGTGCATCCTTGCACCCCTTGGTGTGAGTGCTGCTACTTGCAGACTATACGTAGTGGCACAGTGACTGGGAAACCTTAAAAGGGTAGAATGTTCTGTGAGACTTAGCAGGCAAAAGAATAACAGAGGCTGTGTTTATCAGACTAGGGACACCATTGCAAGTGCTGTAATTGAGTAATTAAGTCCCCAATATGGAGGAATTAAAGGAATTGTGCCTTTTGACATTTTTCTTTGGTCACTTGCTCACTATAGATCATACAAGAGCAATGACAATCCTGTAAATTATACTGTCATCAATGGTGTTTAGTTACACAGTTAAATCAGATTGAAAAAAAAACATCAATGAAACACCAAATGAAATTGAGCATCCATACACACACTGACACTGACCCCTCCATACCCTCACCTAAATTATATATACACCCATATCTGATATATAGATTTTAGTATCACAATATCCTTGGATATCATGCTTGTCCAAGAAATAATCCAAGCCACTCTTAAAAGCATTAACAAAATCAGCCATCACAACATCACCCAGCAGGGCATTCCACAACCTCACTGTCCTCATTGTGAAGAACCAACTTTGTTGCTTCTCTTCTATTCTGATGGGGTGGCCTCTGGTGCAGTGATCTTCTTTATGGGTAAAAAGGTCCCCTGCTATTTGTCTAAAATGTCCTCTAATGTACTTGTAAAGTGTAATCATATCCCCTCGCAAACATCTTTTTTCCAGAGAAAACAATCCCAACCTTGACAGTCTACCCTCATAATTTAAGTCTTCCATCCCTCTAACCAATTTAGTTGCACATCTATGCACTCTCTCCAGCTCATTTATATCCCTCTTAAGGACTATAGTCCAAAACTGCACTGCATACTCCAGGTAAGGCCTTACCAGGGAACTTTAAAAAGGCAAAAATGTTTTTTTTCATCCCTTGCATTTATGTGCTTTTTTTTTATGCATTATAGTACTTTAGTGCTTTAGTGGCCACAGAATGACACTGCCCAGAATTAGACAACGTGTTATCTACAAAAACACACTGCCATTCTCCTAACACACTACCATTTAGTGTATAACTTGCATTTATATTAGCAAAACTTCTGTGTGGCACTGTATAATATGCTTAGCAAAGTCTAAGTAGATCACATCCACTGCCATCCCAGAATCAAAGTGCTTGCTCACCTTCACATAAATTCAAGAACTTAAATTCTGGCAAGATCTATAATGCAACTGACGTCATCAGTTATAATTGGTGCTCAGTGTGCTATATTTTGAACTCCATCTGTATCTAATCTTGGCTGGGAAGTAGACCCAATGGTATAGGCATTACTGTAAAAGATTGGTATCAAAACTGCTAAAGTTTAAAGAAACCTTTTCTGTAAGGAAAACTATGCGTTCCTTGTATAAATACATATTCACGACCTCCAAAACTATGCAGAAAGTTGCCGTGAAAAGAAAGGTAATTAAACTCTGTTTCCAGTAACATCACGCACAGTCATGTCAAGGTTTCAAAATGTAATGCTTCTATATGCAGCCAAACAGGATAAACCTTGAAACAATATCAGCTCATGCACAATGACGATTAAATACCTGGTATTTCTGCCAGCATTTCTTTCAATTCATTTGCATGAATCTGGCTGGATTGTTCTCATAAGGAAATGTAAATGATTTGCATTCTCAAATCTCTGTCTTTTTTTTGCCCTTTCAAATTAAATGTTAGATCTTAATTGATGATATTCAGCAAAGAAATGAAAAGAAGAACCGCCTTAACATTTCTAAAATGCAGTTCTCATATTGAGGGAATGGTAAGTGAGATTTGCTTTAATAATGATTAAAATAATTTTAGATAGGATAATTTTTTACAGGGATTTTTATACTTTTCAATAATGGTTTTAATAAATTTTGTGCTTTGCCATTACACTGCATAATTAGTGTTTCTATTAAAGAACCAGGGTGTTTTGACCTAAAATAAATTGCAGATTTGGAGGGGGATAAACTGTTTAAAAAAAATGGCAAAGGAGTCATCCATGCCTGAATATGGCCTCCCCTAGAACATATCCTTCTAAGCTCAAATGTAGCTTTAAAAAGTCTCCTGTGTAAAGAAATCAGATTGTGACCCTTGTTGACTCTTTCAACTGAGGTATATTGAAGATTTCAACAAGATTTAAAGAATTCATTATAAGCGATATGTAGGTTAAGTTCATGTCAAGAGGAGCCTCTTTTTTTATTAACCATGCCTTTTTTAATCCACTGATGCTAATGAAAATTGAAAGATTGAAAGCTGAGTAAGTAAAACGTGAAGTTATATTTTAACCTATGGCCACTTGGATACAGACCTCAAATAGACATTAGGTAATTTAGATTGTTAGGGGCCTGCAAAGCGAGACAAAAAATAGTAAAGGAGAAAATGAAAGAAGACCACTGTCTGTGGATTCTTAATTACTCCTCCCTCAGGTTAAAGGAAAAGTTGTGAATGGGCTATGCTTGAAAAGAAGGAGCCCCAGATTTTGTTTACCGGCAGTAACTGTTAATGTTTGTACCCTAGACTTTGCAAACAATCACAAACTCCCAATGTTCTTTTTCACAATGGACACAAAAGTATAGGTTACTTTATGAGTAAAAGTGTTCTATCTATCAACTTGACATGAGGAAGCCATTTTGACAAGTTGATGATGTAGAAAAAAGAAGGGAACTAGAAAATTAGTTATTTCTGTGCTTGTATTTTAGAAGTGAATGACTACCATCCTAATGACAGAGGATACATCACAAATACACTACTAAACAAATGCACTGCTTCTATTAGATTTCCTGAATTCAAATGTGATTTGAATTCTTGCCTACAGCACTCTGAAAGATATGTTGTGTTGTGATGACATTTCCTTTATGAACTACAAAATGGATCTCTAAAACGTCAATATCATTCAGAATGCATAATTTGTTCAGTCATGCTAGACTCAGGTATAATTTAAGACATTTAGGGGCAGATTTATCAAGGGTCAAATTTAGAGTTCATGGGAGTTTGTAAAAACTCCCATAAACTCCCACAAACTCCCATGAACTTGAAATTCGAAAACAAATGACCAATCAATATTTATAAAAAAATAGAATTTTTCAAACTCGGGTGAATGGGATAGACCCGCAAACTTGAATCAAATTTGATTAAAATTTTTTCTCTAAAAAATATAGATTTTCAGGAAGGCGCCAAATTGACAACTCCAAATTGATCCCAGGACATCCTCCATAGGCTAAAACAGCAATTCAGCAGGTTTAAAGTGGCGAATAGAACTGAGATCTCTGTTACTGTAGAGCATGAGGAGTCTGTTTGATAGAAATTTAAAACTACAAATACTGACCTTTGTAGTGAAGTCTATTATAATTTGTTAAAAGGGGCCAATGGCACTTACTTTTCTTCTGTTATCTATGCTGTGTAGCAAACTGCAAGACTTGCTGGTAAATTTACTAAAAGTGCAGAGTAAAGCAAAATCACTTAGAAGCCAACGCATAATTTGTTTCAGAATGCCAGTCCTTGGGCAGAATACCAAATGACAGCACTGGTATTTTCTCTTTATGTTTTGAAGCAGTATACTTGCCAAGGTTCTATTCCCTTTATGAATGACCTCACTGTGCCCTTGCTGGAACCAATGACAGTGCATGAGTAGTTCAGGTGCTTCTTCAAACAGCCAAAAGCTAAGCGATCCTAAAAAGCATTATATATCATTGGATGTCTTAGGTGTATAAAACATGCATCTTTGTACTGCATACTAATGCCACTTTGTCCACTGTCTCTTTCGTAGCTTCGAGCTGTCAGTGCAGCCACGAAACATGGAAAGTACCAAATAGCTGCACCAATGAAAACCTCAATTTCTCTCAATTTGTTGAGTGCGGTTGGTTGCAAACCCTAAAAATCCCAATACAACACACAAAGAAGAGATTAAACTAAGGTCAGCAACACTTGTTAATGCTTGTTACATTTATTAAGGTTCATTAAATTTAAAACATAAACAATCTAATATATAGTTAGTGCATATACTTGCATTTGTCTACATGAAAATATCCTTTGTAAATAAAAGTAGGAGATTGATTCCTACAACAACAATAATTCAAATGGACAACACCATATCCTAACCTACATTTAGTACAGTACCACTGAATCAGTCTAAACCTAATAAAATACAAATCTACAGTCCACCAAATACTCAAACTCCCTACTAATCTAATCCATGGCCTTGCACTATGGATGCTTATAAGAGGCAAAGTTACTTTTTGCATTTCTTTTAACCACAATAGGTACAACTTCAGCAGCTAATCACTACTGAGGAATTGGTCTTTGCTATTGTGGATATTTTTACGGCCAACTGACTTCAGTTCCACCACCTTAATAAATTGCCACCCTCCCCAACTGTTTACATCAGTGTAGGTTACTAGTACATTTAGGACATACACATGAAAAGGTTTACAGACAATTTGCCACAATCCACCACATAGAGCTCTAAAATCCAAAAGCAAAAGCTATCAGTATCAGCAATGAAATATTCCACTTTTTTCGTTCACTAAAAATGAAACATAAATGTATTTATTAACTACAAAGAAACAATAAAGGCAACTGGGAATAATTATAAATGAATTTTAACTGCTGGTGATTATCCCTACAGGAAGCAAATGTTTATTAGGTGAACAACAATTTTTACATAAGGAAACAGTGTGAAGCCTGAATTGTTAAGTGCACATATAGTACATTTTATTGTTAAAATAGTGTAATCATCACAGCAAATTTGTTCAGTTTTGCGAAATTCCCGCGTTTAATTTAATTCTCCCCAGCGACAAAACGCGGAATTCATGCCTGGTGAATAAATTCGCCCATCACTAAGGTCGGTAGGAAAATTACATTGTATCTCACACTAGCAGTTTGTAAATTACTCCTACAGCTATTTTATTTGGGTGCTTTAGTCACCTTGAGGTCTTTGAAAGCTGCCATGCATTTTATGTTATTTTAACGCCTAAAATAAGTAGGTATTAAGGCATAAAGTTAGTATTAAAGGGGACCCATTACCTGAAAAAAGTATTCCAAATCCTATATTATCATGTTAGTCAAGCAAAATGAACTTTATTTACACTATACAAATTATTTGAATCTTGTTTTCTTCGTTCTGGGAAGTCATAATTATAGCAAGCAGGCAGGAGCCATTTTGTGGACACTGTTATTAAGGCAAGCCTTGCATCATCTCAAAGTCTGGTTTGTGCACCAGAATGAGGGGCTGATGCATCCTCATGCACTGGCTACACAATTAAATGGTGAAGAGAGTGGGGGAATGTGGGAAACACAGTGACATTTAGGAAGTGCTGAATGGAAAGGGAAAGTTAAAGTAATTGCCTAGCCCGCTTCTCTATGCCTACGGCATAAAGGAGGGGCATGCAATATTTGATTGACAACTGAGCTTTTTAAATGAGTGTACAACAGCTATGAATGCTTTAATAAAAAATTAATTTGGAATTCATATTTAATTTGAAAAGGACTTTTATTATGCAGATTTTTATTTCTGGGTTCCCCTCTAAACACAGATACTGACTACCTGTTGTCACCCATTTAACTAGAGGCATAACTAGAGAGGAAACAAACACTGCAGTCGCAGGGGGCCCAGCAAGGTTTAAATATATCTTGGTAGAATAGGTCAACCAATATTTTGGGGACCTAAATTTAACTAGATGGCCCATTAACATCTAGTTACACCACTGCCTTTAACATCTTGTTTCAAGCTACTAGTATCGCTTCAAATCATACAAATCCCAGGAATGAGTCAAGATCTAGTAAACATTCTCTATAGCTATAGCATGCTCTAGAAATATCAGTGGGTGCTTGGAATCTTTGCCACTGATGACCTGCTGAAAGGGACATGTATTAAATTGCCACATTGTCCAGATTCCTGAGCCCAAGATAATGGTTTGTCTGCTTTAAGAATTCTATCAGTATATATGAATATGATATTTGATGCCATTTTTAAACACTTTGACTGTAGTAACTCTAAGGAAGTCTTAATTGTGCCTTGAGGATCTGAGCTATCTGTCTGTCTACCCTTTCACCTTAGGGATCCCTGAGGTAAAGCAGCACACATAAGGTGATATCAGTTACCATCTCATGTTTCACTGTGGGATAGTGATCAGTCTCAGGGCTTTTCAAGGATAGTACAATATATATATATATTTACTTAGTTAAACATGATGCTTTGATACTGAGAGAGAGAGAGAGAGAGAGAGAGAGAGAGAGAGAGAGAGAGAGAGAGAGAGAGAGAGAGAGAGAGAGAGAGAGAGAGAGAGAGAGAGAGAGAGAGAGAGAGAGAGAGAGAGAGAGAGAGAGAGAGAGAGAGAGAGAGAGAGTGTTTTGGCCACTGGGAGCATGCTTTTAGCTAGTTCAGCTAGTTCAACAAGGATGGCTGGAAAGTCACAGGCTCAAGATCCCTGTTCTATATAATATAACTGCGATGCCTACTTCTGTGAGGAGGTAAAATTGCAAGTGCAATATATTTTTGATGACACAAAGATTGCATGTAATGGTTTCTAGCACTTTAGCTTTTCACTGTGACAATTGCCATCATTTCATAAGATGTTTCAATCTATCTCTAAGGAAAAAAAAAAAATCTTTTCCCACATATTTCCACACATACTTTAAATCTGTGCAGTGATATAATTACGCTGATGACCTACAAAATGAGTAGCCTATACCATTTCGTGAATTTTTTTTCAACATTCTGTTCTTTTAATACCTTAATTTTATGTATATTTATGAGGTACTTTACCCATGATGTGCATGGGAAAACTGATTTGTTTTTTGTGTGGAAAACAATAAAAAGTGTAATAACAATGTTCAGATATACCTTACACGCCTTTCTGCAAAATTCAGATTGTGTATAGATTGATTCTTTCAGCAAAGGTGCACAAAATAAATAAAGGGGCAATTCCCTATTTCACATGCAGAGTATGACAGATATCATTAGTGATGGGCGAATTTATTCGCCAGGCGCGAATTCGCGGTGAATTTGCGCGATTCGCCGCCAGCGAATAAATTCGAGAAACGGCCGCAAAAATTCGCCGGCGTCAAAAACGGGCGCCGGCACCAAAAAACGGGCGCCGGCAAAACTGGCGCTGGCGTCAAAAACGGGCGCCGGCGTCTTTCGCTAATTTTTCGCCGTTTCGTGAATTTCGCGCGAAATTCGCGAATTTTTCGGCGAAGCGAAACGGCGCAAATTCGCCCATCACTAGATATCATGGAATAGATGGTATATAATAAAAAACTGGTGATAATTTAGGCCAGTGATCCCCAACCAGTGGCTCTGGAGCTGCATGTTGCTCCCCAAACTTTGGATGTTGCTTCCAGTGGCCTCAAAGCAGGTGCTTATTTTTAATTTTGGCTTGAAGGCAAGTTTTAATTGCATAAAACCATGAGTACTGCCAAATAGAGCCACCTGTAGGTTTGCAGTCTACATATCCGCAGTTCATATTTGACAACCCTAGGAGCTTTTTGCATGCTTACATTGCTCTCCGTTGGGGTCTACTGATTTAGGTGCACAGGGTTTAAGTTTGATAAGGAGGACCTTGCACAATGAGGGCCTTGCCTGAGACTTCACACTGTAGTTATAGACTCAAGGACACGGTATGTTATGTCCTAAATATATCCCACTGGTGCTCCGTCTCTTAATTTCAAATTTTGAAAATAATCCTAACTACTACACTCTTCGATTGGGTAAGGGATAAATACTATGTATACAACTATCAATATAGTTAATAATGGACAGCCTTTGCTATTAACTATTTTAAGCATCTTTGGCTCTGTTTAGGTAGGCCTGTTGAGGGCGGTACTTAAGCATAGAAATGTTTTTTATGTTCTAACAAATATTTCTTGACATATAAAACAGTTTTTTAACAATCTCTAGGATCACCTTTGGATTTCCACAATGTTTGGACTTTATATATATGGACTATTTTCCATCACTAATCCTTACCAAAACTTGAATTGAAAAAGTCCAACAACTACTACTCAAGTTGATATTATGCATCAGGCTTCTGGCCTTTATTTTTCTTGTTCTTTAGACTTAAGCTATGTGTCTGTTGAAATGAACAAGGAATGAAGGCATTGCTGCATTATAGATGTGGCTAAAATAACTCTTCTCTCCAGCCTTACCGTGTTGTCCCTGTTCACCATGAAGAGCACAATTGGCTGTAGCCTGAAGAAGTAATTTTTGTTTATAGGTTTCTGATACACATGCAGTAAAACCTACCTGGCAACATTTGGAAGGTCACATATCCCTCAGATATTATACTCATGTGTCTGCATTTCTGTTATGATTACAAAGATATAGATAAAGTCTGTGGCATAACAAATGACCTTGAAATTCTAGTACTGTCCTGTGGTGAGTTACTTGCTTTTTTCACACATACTATTATTAACTAAAATGGAAATATTCATTCCCCACTGATATCACATTGCTGTAATTATCAATACCTTTCCCTCCTTCTGTATGGAGCAATTTCTGTTCTTGGATCAGTGGGTTATAGAATAAAATCTCTAATTTCATTATTTAAAAAAAAAAAAAGAAGATCTTAGACCTGCTCTAGAAAATATTAACATACTTTGGCCATCATAAAATCATAATGCATCTTTCGACACCCTCACATCATCTGTTCTGATGTAGCAGAACAGTGCGAATGTATCATGCAGTAACAAACAGGATATTACACAGAACTTCTTGTTGTTTTGTAAGCACCCTGCTGTAGCATTCCTTAAGTATTGCCAAACCTGGAAAGAATCATGGGTTTGCAGAAACAAATTGAAAAACAGAGCTATTGTTTTATTCAAGTCTGATTTAAAATACTTTTTTATTTAGGTAAATCCCTTGGAATAGTAGCGTGTTTATAGCATGGCTGCTGTCTATCAATCGTTTGAGTGCCCTTTGAATCAGGATGCCAATATGTGCACATTAATTTGTTCTGACACATTGGTATCCATATATCAAAATTGCTCTCAACCTCTAAAATCAAGTAAAAGCGCTGTATGGAACTGCACCAATTTGGCCATAAGGGAAATAGTTTGTGGGGGAAATGAATCATATTTATTTATTTTATGCCTCAATTTTAAGGTTGATATGTGAATGAAAACATATACAGTATGCTACAGCAAACCTTAGGATTCTGCTTGAACATAATGGAGGCCAAGGGAGATTACAGTGGGCAAAACAAGACAACAAGAATTGCCCTGTTTGACACAGGTCTTTAAATTGGATTCACAGCTACAAAGCATACAGGCCAACAATTATTTCTCAAGCAACCAATAGACATGGGCCTAGTTAAACATTATTGGTGATACTCTTATAGAGCCGCACGCGTATACTAGACAAAATTGTTCTACAAGGGTCCCTATTCTGAAGTCTGTGTGATGCCAGCTTAGTTTTAATACAACTAAGCAGCATTGTTAAACAGATGTAGAGCTGGAAAAAAAAACAGGATTAAATGTTTAATACCTACAGTATATAGCAAAATATGCTATAAACCTTCCAATTGTTACAATTGACCCTTATCATGTCTTTGTTGATGTGTGGGTGGAATGGGACCTCCTCCTAACACAACACAGCATGTACGATTCACTGCTTCATAACTTTGCACTGCATTTAACATGATGCCAGGTCAGTTGTGTCAAATTTTAATATCTGTGGCTGATTATCAAATAAAAGTGTCTGAGCACTCTGCATAATTAAAAAAAAATGCAAGAATTGCTAATCAGTAGCCTTTTTTATTAGTAGTGCCATGCTGATTTAGCACATACGCTGCTGCTGGTTTGCTAATGAAAATAATTTTAACAATGGGAAGACATTCACCTTTAATCCTTCAAAGCTGCTAGCGAGTTACAGAGAAGTATATGTGCATGTGCGCGGATGGGGTAGAAGAAAGGTGGAATGGTTGGATAGATCTAAAAAAATAATAGACTGGTCGGTCTCTAGAATTATGATGCTATTCAAATAAATATTGATGGGTTTCCCTATATATGCAATATAGAAAGCAGTCCTTAATACAAAACGGATAATGTAAACAGATAACTGCATTGGAAATTTGCAAGTAAAGTCGGTCTGCAGCCTGATTTACTGCTGGAAAGAAATAGAATAAACAAAACATGTGCCTTCATGCTTCTGCCGTTTATCTTACTCATTTTGGCAGGCAATGATCATTAACTGCACAGAGAGTAAATAGTGCAGTTTGTCCATGAGAAAAAACTGCTCATGGGTCGACTGGGCCATTAATTATTTAACTTCTGAAGCTAAAATGTTCAAAAGAAAATTAAGCTTACAGTTGCCAGCAGGTGTTTTATGAAGTATAACTTTCATTCTTTGGCATTAGACTGTGGGGACTCCTGATAAAGCATCTCTCTGTAACCAGAAGGCTAGTCCTTGACAGATCTACAACTGGGTGTAAATCTTTCCTACTTGATTTGTAAGTTGCTTATCATCCATAAAACAAATTGTCTATATTTCCAGTTCTTACTTGTAAGTGGCCTTTTAATAGTGGCTTGTGACTTAAAAAAAACGGTTTATAATAGTAATTATATGGATCATGTAATAGTAAATGTTACAAAATGCAATTGCAGTGCAATGCAAGTACCTTATGCCTACAGTGGATTTTACATCCACAATTTAGGCACGTAACACTCTCAGGCTTCTCTTTTGTGTCTCAGGATAAGATGTCTGTCCTTTAATAAATCATATGAATTTCACTGTACAGGTATGGGATCTAGTATGTACCTGGGGGTTTCCATAATTTGAATCACCATATTATAAGTCTTCTAAAATCATTCAAACAATAAATAAACCCAATGGAATTGTAGTATCAAGTACAGGGTGCTGTTTTATATTACAGAGGAAAATTACAATTTATAATGATAATTTGTGGCTTTCAAATGATCATATTTACTTAAGGGTGAAAGTTAAAATTTGGAGTATTCTCACCATTATGAAAATCATGGCATAACATTGACAATTTTCTAAATGAGAATATAACGTTTTAGTCAAATTAAATTTCAATTGAAACTTCTCTTCACACTGGTGAACATTCACATCTTTTCTCCAGTTGAAATTTCACCAGCTTATAAGAATAGGGTTGCCACCTGTCCGTTTTTGACCCGGACAGCCTGGTATTTTGAAGGGCTGCCCAGGTCAAAAACTTCCTAATTTGGAAAACCGGGCAGGATTCCCCATGATTGACACGGCAATCGTTCAATTGCCAATCACTGCCTCATAGCCCCGCCTCCAACATCATGGCCCGCCACATCACAGCCCCGCCCTTGCCCGGTCTCCACTGAGCTAAAGGTGGCAACCCTACATGTTTTGCTAACATACAGTACATTTCTCCAGATTCATGCTGGCAAACTATGATTGTAAATCTACAGCAGTCAATTTTGCATATCATTATCTATGTAATTTCCTCCATAATAATATTCAAGTAATTTCTTTACAGTGAAAATTCTCTAGAGAATTAGTCCCAACCGAATTGAAGGAATGTACCCAAAAAGAAAATTCACCACATTTATCATGCAACACAACAGACTACTTCAGAAAAATGGAAGATGAAATAAAATAGTTTAGTGATGGAACATTGTTTTTGACCAAAATAAGCGAGATTACACAATGGACACTTCACTCTACTGCCTAGTATTTCTCTGGAAGTCTTCAGTGTTTACCGTTGACCTTTAAAATATCTCAAAACATCTCTGGGTCTAATCAAGGTATTTTTCTTAAAATCAATGTTGTGTTCTTTTTTACTTACAGGTAGTCATTTAAAGTTCAACGTGAAGTCACCCCTGGCTATAGATAGGAGCAGACATATTCATATGTGATAACAGCAGAAATGTGTTCCCGCGGTAATTGATGGAAAGAGCGTTCAGCTGTGCTATTTTATTTCATTTTGCCAAAGCTTATCTAATAAAAGTAGAGATACTCAATTTGTCTTCCCATACCATCTACAATACAATAAAAATGAGATGCTGCCTATCTTATGCACAGCCATAAAACTAATAACAAAGTGTAATCTATTTTAGCAGGCAGTTTCTCTTGACTATATGTGTAATGAGGTTTACACAAATACTGCCAGGTTCATAAGCCAGTCAGATATATTGTTTAGCAGGTTTTTACACTCTTTGGTTTAAGGTGGGTTAATTCTAGAGATGGATTAGTTAATTTGATTTAATTTGATTATATCAAGCACAACACAGTCTCAGTTCAAAAGAGATATTTAAGTATCGAATGTTTAGGTGTCATTAACTAAAACCTATTAATATGGGTAGAAATGCTGTTATTTAAATATTAAACTTACTATACCAACAACGAGATCCAGCAGCCCTATAACATATGATTCAGGCCAGAACAGAAACTCGCCACATCTTTTTAGGTCATCTTTTTACATGTCAGTGACTCTCACATGTTCAGCGTACTCTGGACAGTTGTAGAAAAGCTAGTTTTTTGGGGTCATTAGAAAATCATGAAGCAGACAATGAGGTTGGTCTGTCATAGAATGACAATACATTTCTGGTTTTGAAGCTAAATCATTTTCAATGACAAAAATACAGAAAAAAATATTAAATAGCATTGTATCTTCTATCTATCTATCTATCTATCTATCTATCTATCTATCTATCTATCTATCTATCTATCTATCTAAACACAATATATATTGTGAATTAGCACCTAAAACAGCCTTGCAACATTGGGATCTTAGACTCTAGTCCACTCACAGCATTATCTGTAAATAATTTGTATGTTCTCCACGACTTACTCATAGTTTACTCATGGGTTTACTCATAGTACTCTAGTTTCCTCCAAATTTGGGGGGGAAAAACTATAGGTAGGTTAATTGGCTCCTGATAAGTGAATGGGAATAAGACTGTAAACTCACATTGGGATGGGGAATGTTGAATCATCTCTGTAAAGATATTAAGAAGAATAATCATACATTTGCAGTACATAATAAAAAATCATTAAAAATCCCTTGAGGTTTAGGTCTGATTCAAGAATTGTTAGCTGTATACAATTCAGCTGCTCCAGTTCACCATATCTCTTCTTTTTTTAAAAGTATACATTATACTGTATACATATACATTACACTGCTGTCCATAATTTGAGTAAACTGATTCAAGAAATGACCAAACTGAGATAAAATGCCATTCCCTACAACATCTGTTGCATGAAATGCAGTCAGATGCACATAAGTAACACTCTTTGGGGGAAATGTAATAACATTTGCAAAGAGAACAAATTTGCGCACAAATAAGAATAAAAACGTGCACGTCACAATGTAATATTCTTCATTAGACATTTATTGCATTGCTAATCTTAGTTGCGTATTGTAAACTTTTAAGACCTGCTTGAAGGTGGCGTAAACTTTTGGAGCAAATGTATTAACTTTTTCATTAAGACATTTTATTACATACACTGCACACTATCACAAACTATACAATTCACAATTGCTATCCTACTTCTGTTGAGGGTAAAATTGTTCACTATGCAAATATTTACTCACATTGCAAACAATTTTGTAGTTAGCGACCTATATTACATTCCCCCATTTGTTTTTTATAATGACAATGCCATTCTCAAGAACAAAACAAAAAAAAATCCTCTGCTTACCTGCTATTTCAGACCCATTTTCTGTAAGCACGCCCAATATTGGTTTCCTGATCATTTTTGTTGGCTGCTTGTTTCCTCAGACTTAATCATTGTTTTCTTGGCTACCTTGACTCACCCCTGGTAATGTCTCTGCTTATGGCAGCCAGAATGATCAGACCGCCTGGTGATACATGTACTGTCTGTGATGCTGCCCAAGTACTGACACATTACTCACATCATTTTCTTCTATAAAGGAAATCAACCGTTTTCACTGGGAATCCCTTTCTCAATATCTTTTTTGCACACTTTTACTAAATCCCAAAGGTCCCTTTAAATCAGTTCGTAAATGTGTTTTGGATACCTGTTGCTAATTATATTGATTTTTATACAAAGTCTCGTTTTACATACTTGTAACATTACATCGCACCAACCCCTGTTGTCTATTAAAGACACCTGGCTTTGCAGGATTAAATTGTCAGCTAAACAAAGGGCTATCTTAAGTGAATACATCTTGTGCCTGCAATGTGTTTGAGTCACAGTAACATGATACCTCTGATCTTTCTAATGGCACACATGATTGTAAAGTGCTTGTGTGTGTCATTTGTGCAATACAATACCTTCACAGAATTATTTATTTGTCTTTGTGCATTTGAGGATTTCTCCAAACCATAAACCCTATTGCTGCACCTGTGAAACGAAAAGTCTGGTTCTCTGCAGATTCATGTGTAAATGCACCTTTGACTAAAGGTTCCAGTAAAACTTGTACAGACATGTAACTGTACCTCTGTATAGAGTTGCTGTAGCCAACGCCGTATACTACATCCCTGCTAGTTCTAGTATGCCTTAATCTTGATGCTGAAGGCAGAGTAAGTGCTTTGGAGTGGAGTCCAATGCTGAAGATGCTTCTAGAAGTGTAGAATAGCCAAGGGGGCAAGAGAGTGTTGAAAAGTCACAGAGAACAAGTACCAAAAGTCTGAAAATATCTATAAATTTAGCTTCTTAAAGCTATATATATGGGAAATTGTACTGCAGCCCTATGTGGTGGTAGGCAAATGCTTGATTTCCCTTGTAACTATACACGTCAGCTATAATAATAAAGAAACCTAATGAGTCTGCATTATCCTTTTTCTCCATTCAAGTATAAAATCTTTTTGGAACATAAAAAAATATCTAAGCTAAGGATCAGACAAAAACTGTCCCTTACAAGGTCAGATCTTATCTGTTTCAGATGTCTTTGTCATGACTATATAAGCTCCTTCAGAGTTCAACTTTACAAATGAATACTGTGCATACAAATGGTGATTTTGAAGACTAGAAAGACACTGTGAAAAGGAACATTTTTTTTTCCAGCAAAAGCATATGCAACGTATATTTTGCTGCTTTTAATCTAGAGTCTCAGATACATCTGTCACTGAACGGTAATTTAGCAATTAAATCACTCTTGGGGTGTTAGTACTTTATGATCTGGCAGGATCTGAACTACACAAGTTAGAATAAAACAGTTTTGCCTACAAAGAATGGGTTTTAAAATCACATGTAGTGGCTGTTAATTAATCAGCTATTTGTTTTTGATAAAAATAAAAATTGCATGGGTATAGAGACTACTTTTAGTATAGTATTTACATCTGAAAACCAGAGTGTGTGGGTGTAATTATGCTAGCATTCATGATGTTCTTGTTGCTATAGTTATTTCTACTCATTGTTTTATTATACCATATACACAAATATATGTACAAGTGAATAGAATGCAAGGCCCCTCTAGGGTGCACATGAATTTAACCTTAAGTGTCCTGGTGCTTCGTAGTAAGAAACTAAAGAGACACTTTTCTTACATTAGTAGAAGCAGTTTATGGTTAAGCACAACATGCTTTGGACTTTCTTAAGATGCACCTTCACTTGAGGAAGGCTCTTGGGTGATCCAAAATAAGTTGTGATAGATATTAGTTATACATTACATATACATTTCATTATTTCTAATCAAGTGTCAAGAAATCTGCACTCGCATTAGGCTTTTATTATTCATACAAATATGGTAGGTGGCTTTGTGTAATGCTAAATGATAAGCCATTTTTGTTTGGCTCATTTGACACTGAATTGAAGTAGTATATTTAGTATTTTTAATAGAATAACACAAATTCTGCACTTCATAGTAACATAGTAAGTCAGTAAGTAATGTCTATATATAACCTGCCTAACTACTAGTTGATCCAGAGAAAGACAAAAAAGAAAAACATTTGAATCCTCTCCAATTTGCCTTCTGACTCCAAGATAGCAATCGGACCAGTCCCTGAATCAACGTTATACCAAGAGCTATCTTCCATAACTGTATATTTACTCACTTGATAAAAAAAAGTGGACCCTACTTCTGTGCCAGTACTAGTGAATGTGTGCAAGTTGCAGCAGACACTAGTTAGCAACTACCTACAATGATAATGGAATTCCGGTTAAAAAAAAAAAGGCTGCACTGTAGCGAATAATTCATGGGACTTTGCACTTTGCATATACCGCTACATTTGTTAATGAGCCCTTATTACTTCAGAGCTGCAGTTGGAGAAAATTAGGTCGTCAGTTAAACAAGGCAGAGAAATGTAATTTAAGCAAACAATGTATCAATTAGACAGCAGGGGTCAGTTATTAACCTAGACATTTTGATGCATTTCCAAAGTAATATTGTTACACAATTTTTTCATCATGTAGCCTGTTCATAGTTTTAACTAGTGTCAAATTTGTCCTGTTTTGCTTCGCCCAAAAAAAATCGCAAATTTCCAGCGAAATTTGTGAAACAGCGAAAAATTTGAGAAACGCATTGAAGTCAATGGACGGCAAAATAATTTTTATGTGCCTGACTATTCTGACGTGCACCCTGATTTTCCAGCGGCAAATTGTCTCCACAGTTTTGCAGATTTATTTGCAGGCAGGGAAACTCAGAAATTCCCATTCAAATTCATTAATCATCACTAGTTTTAAACAATGATTATTGGTTTCATACACCTGATTATAATTGCAGATATCAGTTTAATTGTGGTTCTCCAAATTCCAAGGTCAGCCAATGTCAGTATTGCAACAGATACTGTAACATTAACTGATCACATAGAAGAGGCGCTATATCAAGAAATCCATAACAGAACAGTTGCTGGGAGGCAAGTAGACAAGGTTTTGGTCATATTCTTACACAAGACTTCAATGATATATTTGGGTAGGGCATCTGCCTGCAGAACATTCATTTATAGTTGTTGAGCCTCAAGCCTCAGTAACTGTCAGAATAGACCCACTAAACCCACATAAATGCCCTCACAGAAGAAAGCCTGTGGTGCACTGAAATTTATAAAACAAAGCCATCAGAATGCCAGAGCTCTTTAAAAGACACTAGATTATTTTGACATAAGGCCCTTATTCTTAATAATGTCATTGGAGCCTTTACCTAGATCAGGCAAGAACCATCATATGTCAGATTATTAAACCAAATATGTCAAGTCCAACAGCATGCATTTCCTTTTTTTTTTTTTTTTTTTATTAAATTCCTTTAAATAAAACACTAAGTACACCAGAAACAGTTAAGGCAAGCAGGGTGGATGGACTTGGTGACAAGAATCACTTTATTGCCAGCATGCATGATACTGAAATAAAAAGAAGATCCTTTTTTGTCAGTTTCCTTTACAAAAGATAACGAAATAAACAGCAGTGAGTAGGCTGCTTCGGTACATTTCCCAGAACAAAGTCTGCACAACACAGCAAGATAATATACTTTGAAATAGAAATGAGCCTAGGGTTTCTTATCACTAATAGTCCAATCCTAGAGAGAAAGGGGGGAATATAGTGCGCCACCTCTGCAACTCTGGTTCTGCATAAAGTGCACAGACATACATTATCAGCATTACTGTCTGCACTTTCAATTTCATAAATAATAAAAGAAATCTTTTCTATGGTAATTGCCTTGCCCTTACTTTCCAAAGCTCTTGCAGCAGAACATGGCTATGATTTCCTGATGCTGCGAAGGTGTAGTGAAAATGATACCTGCTATCAGAACTCAGTGGTGGGATGCGGTTCTGAATCCCCCAGATAGACTAAAATATTCATTTGATATCTCATTTTATTTTCAACTGAAATGATCTTACAATGCATTGCACCATCACCTTACTGAAAGCCAGAAAATGTATCATGAACTGATACATTACTTTACTTTCATATTTTTTATTTATACTTTATTTTTCTTTAATGTATTTTACAGACTTATACTTTGAATGCTGTTGCTTTATATAGATTAGATATTCATTTAGGCCAATGTGTTCTGCCTTAGAAACATTTATACATTAATAAGAAAAAAACAAAAAGCATCCGTACAAGCTCCCTTTATATACTGCAGTAGATGAGTAGACAAGCTCCCATGCAGCAGAAGAGTAGACAAGTTGGCATGCCAATCTTCATTTGGAATACATGAGAATTATGAAATGATAATTGCCCCTACAAATAATAATTTTGTAATATGTTTGCTTTTTAGGGCCCATATTTCATTAAACACATGGACTGAATTAGTCCATTACACCAATCCATTCACTGCAATGATGTTCACAAATTTCTTTTTCTTAACTGCAATTGAGTTGCACCATGCAGCAACTTTGATACAATGACCATCAATTGTTTAAAGGATCAGTGCCATTTAATATCACTAAGGAATATTATGGAAATATATCAGTTCTATGAATCCAATAACCACCTACGGATGATAGTTATTATATGGCAAAGCTGTATCCAACTAAATACATAATTTATGTGACCATCAGATCAGATGCTCATTCTGCTGGATTTTGACAAATTCCAACATAGAACAGACTGCAGTCTGAAAAGGCCCTAGACCAAATAAAACACTGCAAGGCGCACAGAGTCATGATTTAAATAATGTTGAACAGTCAGAGCCGATAACAGCCTTTCTCTTGCTGTGCAGCTCCCCTGTGCTTTGGAATGTCTATTAGCAGAGATAACATGGCACACGCACAACTACTTTTGATCAACGGCACATGATCCCTTGGTATCCGCATATACAGACACACCATAACACATCTTAAATCTTTTTGGATTTAGGAAGTGCAGCACTGTGTAGAAAACAACTTAATGTCTTTTGTCTTGAGGACGATAATTCTGTGTAATCCCACATTAAAACTGTACACCTTTGTATAAATCTATGTTTAACTAAAGTCTAGACTTTAACTTGTGAAGGTCTCCCATCATTGTAACAGAGAAACCGGTTCCAAACATCCAACATTGCATACTTCTGTATCATGTACAATCTAAGCGCATAATTATCATACTATTTGAGTAATGGTATTGTAGTGAGCTTATACCTGGGCATCTGTCTGCCTGTCTAGTGTATATTGTCTGTCATTCTAGTTCAGAAAAGCATTGCTGTGGTGTACATTAAGCCCTCCCATCTTTAAATGTTAGCAGTAATTACCCAGTAGCAGAACTACCAGGGGAACAGGGGTGCGATTGGACCAGGG
This sequence comes from Xenopus laevis, assembly GCF_017654675.1. Lineage (NCBI taxonomy): Eukaryota > Metazoa > Chordata > Amphibia > Anura > Pipidae > Xenopus > Xenopus laevis. The sequence goes on from NC_054385.1 coordinate 53,038,201, forward strand.
ACCCCCTCAGGGCCCCCGGCAGCTTGAAGCCAAAGTGAAAATCACGTAAGAAGCGCAGGGGGGGCGCTGCACGTCCCGCACCGTTAGTTACGTTACTGGGATTACCCAATCTGCAAGTAACACTAACAGCACTCATATGCTTCTATGACACACAGGGAGAAGCAACACTTTTTTAGTGGACAAAGGTTCCAGTGGATAAGAAAACGTTATCCGAGTCCTCCAGGGCAGTTAGATCCCTAGCTGTTCTATTAAACTTGAATCTCTGGTCTTGGTTTCATACAATTGCTTCAAATGAATGGTAATAATACTTATTGGGGTATTCTTTTGTACATGCTATTAATTAGCTGGGCCTGGCCAACAGGTGAACCCATATGCCTGGACCCCTACAAAGTGGGGATATAGTAACTATGCAAACAATGTTTTAATACTGTTAGTCTTAAACTATGGAGATCCCAATTACAGAAAGAACCATTACAAGAAAAACCTACATCCCCAGCATTCCAGATAAAAGTTACCATGCCTGTAGTAAAACTGTCCTAATAGTGCCAAATCAATCACTACAACCCCCGTCAGCCTCAGGCATTATTTATACAAATGCCATTATAAAAGGTAATTAATGTAAGCACAAAGTATATTTTTCACCGATAATTTTGACAATTGTGTTCTTATAAAGTTTATGTTAATCTAATACCTGTGTCCTACCCTGACCTTTATATGCAACACAGAGAACTGGGATAAACAGCATTTATTTTGCTGTAAGAATACTAATAATTACATTTTACCCAGACATGACATGGGCAAAGTACTGTTCAATAAAATACATTTGATGGATTTTCTAATTATAATCTGATTTTATTAACAAACTAAACACAATTATATCCAACATATTAAAGAGGATAATGATTAAAGTCTCCTGTATGTAACAATCACAGCTGGGCTCTGTTTTTTTAATTAGCACAAATAGCTTGTTTTGGAAGTTGCAGTGTTATGGTGACACCCTATCAAACGGAAGCTTATTATAACATTTATGTAAGGCCTTGCGGCATTATCTCTAGGCAACATGTAAATATAGAAGTTGCAAACCAAAAGCTGTGTCTTTAACTGTCTTCATAAGAAATAATTACTTAGAGGAAGAAATGAAGATTCAATCACTGCCAGATTAATTTACATGATAAAGAAAAGGCTCTGTGGCACAGAATCAATACAGATTAATGTCGTTTATAATCAATTAATTTACAGATTCTATAGCTTGGTTGCTAATATAATAGATAAGCAAAATAAAAGTATAGGCTATGTCATTATCAGAATACTTTCTAATTCTCATTTAGACCAGATATCAGTCTGCTGCTGGATAAAGGGTTGCTCATGACAGTGTGATCAGACTATAGGGATTACAAGAGTAGAACTGATCTACGGTATATTGAAGTTGGTATGATTATAGGACCAGGCAATGCATTCCCATGAACTTCAATGCAGCATGACGGTAGGGCTGTATGTTATAATTGAGTTAGACCAAGTTGAGTATGTACTTCCAGTCAAGGCTTGCAGACCAAGGCTTAACCTTGTGGTTAAAGATATATAATCAATTAAATAGTTTATTAGCAAGCCATGTGTGACTGAATTGGAGACAGTGGTGCAGAAAAAGCAAATCCTGAGCTCATATTGAAAGTCATCAAATGACCAAGTCATTGTCAGGACCTGAATGTCTACACACTATCCATGGTTTCCAATCACTCATCTAGAAGAAGAGTCCATTTGGCCTAAGATTTCTCAGGCTAGGCTTGCATGAGCAGCTTTTTTTTGCAGAATTGTGGAATATACATGTCCACAAGTGGCAAGAAGGATTGCCGTTTATTTCCCTTTATGTGAAAACACACAGCGAGGTAAAAAAAAAATCTTACAATATATAATGCCTATTGCAAGGTTTAACATGGTCAGCTATACTGATATTTGTATTTGTAAACATATTTCCTTATACTTCCTCTATATTTTGCTATACAAGCCAAGCGACTCTTTTCTTATTATCTACATCTAGAAAGGACTTTTATGTGAGCATAATAAAATATTTTCTTACACTCTACAATTCAGCCAAGCCAACAAACTCTTAAAATTGCTTTATCTCTAAGATTATCATTTCAAATATACTGACCCTTTTTTCCTAGACACCACTAAGGCTCAGAGCTGCAGTACACAGGTAGTTTTATTTGCTCTTTATATATCTTTGACTGTATAAAATGTGTATTTTTCCAAGAATCAGCTCCTGATATGTCAGTTTCCTATATATTTCCATAGTGAGTGCTATGTCATCCATGGCCCACCAAATATTGTTTAATGCATGTATCCTCTCCCAATTCTACTAATTTAGGCACATATATTAAGAAAACATAAGCCCCCTGCATCCCACTCAAATAGAAACATTTTGTTTCTGTGAACATTGTTTTTGCATTATTCGGATAAAATGGAGCCTATGGTAGATGGTCCTCCCATAATTCAGAGCTTTCTGGATAATGGTTTTATGGATAATAAATCCCATACCTATATAAGCATTCATTTTAAAAACACAAAGGAGTTTATTGCACATAAATAGTCTCTGATGGGCTGGAAAAACTCCATACTCCATAGAGCGCAGGCCGGCCATTGGTATAAAAGTCCCTATAAAAGCTTGACCAGGTTGGTTAGACTTGAGAATGAGCAGGCATGGGTTGGGAAATGCCAGACTCACACATCACTATTGCAAATGTTGCATCTCAGATCATTACAAATCTGCTTGTTTTTTGAAAACATCTAAACCAAGAAGGTGTGTTTCATACATAATTATAATTTAAATACTCCTTTGTTTGTGTTTCAGATGTCCAGTTCCACAATACTTATTATATCTATATGCTTGAAATAATGCATTGGGATGGTCTTCAGAGGTTTTGTGCTTTGCTGAAAAATCTTCTAGTGGCCACTTTGAAAGCAGAACTTGATATGGCATAGAGGTTAGCAGGTGCTAAAGTGTAAGACAAGCTGTTGTGCATTAATATTAAGATACATATGAATAAACTGAGAACAAAAACATGAGCATGTCCAGTGCCATCAGTTGTGGTGGTGGAGCCCATGTCTAATAAGACTTTTGCAGAGTTATAAAAAGTAATTATTACTCAAACTCTATTCATTTTATACATATACTTTACAGAATATCAGCAACTTAATGTTTTGCATTAATCTCCTTATATATTATTCAGTGGTTTATCATAACATGTTGCTTGGAATCATTTTACCAGTTTGCATATTATTTTTCATTTATGTATTATCCTTCCATATCTTATCCTCACAACAGGCATAAGGTGTTTGAAAGGTGCTGAGGACTGAGAAGAAACAGGCTGCTAGTCAGATGAAATACCTAATTTATTACTGGAAGATGTAGTCACCTGATAACAGCGAGACAGGATTTGCTTATGTATGAAACCTTGGCATACTAATGACAAAATCATTCCAGCTCCATCTCTTAAACAAAAAAAAACTGCTGGTATTGCTCTGCTGGAATGATCTTCACTGAAGGTTTTTAGACTTATAAAGGAGAGAAAGAATGTTGATTCTTCAGACTGTGCAAGAGAAACCCATTATCAGACTGAAAAATACATGAGTTTCAAATTCTCCAAGACAAGGATATTTATTTCAGTTTTGAAGTTCTGTAATTGAGGTGGTTTAGAGCATTAATAAACAAATCCAAACATCTACCTTAAAGCAAAATATGTTGGATACTTTAAACTGACGGGGGAGGGCATGGGATGACCACAGTGTTTTCCTCTGACAGGTTTCAAATAATTAGTAAATCTTTTGAATACTCATTATAAATAGATCAAAGCAATACTCTCATTCTCATTACAAAGGCATTCATTTAAGATCAAACTTCAACCACCACAAGTCCTGCTGATTTCTCACTTTGTGTTTCCTTAAATTATTAACATCAAATATGATTAATAATTCAGCTAAGGTCTTTAAAAAATATATCTTTTTACCTAAACAACTTTCAGACTCATTAGGATGGATTCCTTATTAATTTTCACAGTAATAATTTGGTTTCCTTAGCTCTCTATTGTTAATGATTTTTTTTTTCTTTTTTTTTTTTGTGAGTTGAGCAGATAGATGCTAACACAGTGAGATCATACAAATAGGAAAAACATCATTATTAAAATAAAAAAAATGCAGAAATATAAGAAAGTGTACATACCTTGATAAATATAATTTACTGGACTGCAGATGCTATATCTCCATTGCGAGGTGAACAGTCTCAATCTCACCTAAGAAAAACATTTGAAAGCTGCTGAAAAATGCACTGGAGTTCATACACTTTATGCTCTATGAAAATCTGTATATATTGTTGTCTTTTTGAAACATTATGATTATGAAAGCTAGTATAAACTGCTTACCTATCTGATGCATGCATATCTCCCAGGTTTTATCTAACAGTCCCAAATCTTGAGGATGCAAAATTATTATGGGATACCAATAATGGGCTGGAGTTTAAGCAAATCAAGCGAAGGCGTAGTGGACAAACCGCAATGTGGATATTTTTAACAGCAACTGCCGGGAGGTAATTAAATTTTATTATAGATTTCCAGCCCAATCTGAACTGTTCTGGCCTATACCCTGTCCTCATACAATATTTAGAAATTCCAGTTATACAAATATATAAGGTAATGCTAAAAGTAATTATCGTCAGAGTAAAAATGCAGCCAAGCCAAAACTTGAACCCTTTTTATAATGCTACTGCATATGCCTGGAAATCAGCATGCTCATGATACTTAAGAAAAAAACCTCATGCTCCCCCTAAATACTGATATGTACCATCCTTTTGGCAAACTCCTGTCCTTGCATATAAAGAGAACTGTCTAATCAGAACAGAGGGGATCATCTAACTAAAGAAAGGGCAAGGGTGAGCTTTAGAGTGAGTTTTGCTTGGTACTTTAGATTTGCTTTACCCTTAAGTCCAAACAATAACCCTACTAGAAGGACGTTATTAAGAATGCAAATCACTGTAACTAACAGGCAAGCATAAATCATTTCCCACTTTTACACAAAGATAACATTTATTTCCACAAGGTAATTTTATTACAGGATCCATTAAAACTAGGCATCACACTTAGTGCTGATATGTATAGCTAAAAATAAATCAAAGAGACCTGAAGTCAGTGTTAAAATCCTATTGCCACAAATCCATAAAGTTGCACTAGGACACAAGCTAAACATTCTTTATTGGGTTATACAGTAAGTGGGTGAATCTATAGTGTACATTAGATTGCATCCTGTAATTAGTTATATTAGATGTAATGCTGGGCTGCAACCCTGTACTTTACAGTAGGTTGTACTGAAAATGTGCTTTATTGGAAACTATATAAAGTGTATTTTATTGGAAAGGTGGGCAGAAGTATAACACAATGCAATTGCCAGCTTACTATACATAGAGGTGATCTCAGACACATCCAGGTGGAACAACTTTTTCCTTAGTTGGAGTGTGGCACAATATGAAAGTCAACAAGAAATATGCCAGTAGCTTACAAACTCCCCTATAAAGTGAATAACAAAGTTTAAGTCACACTCCCTATATACAGAACACCAATACAATTTATAATATTGCTAGCATCAGAGATGGGCCTTTAAAAAACAGCATCACATGCACCATGGAGAAATCTGCTTTGAATAAACACACACACAGAACATTTTTCAGCCTGATAGAATAAAGCTCTGGACAGGGATATTATGATTAGCAAATAGAAAGGCCAGTGTCTCACAAGGCAAACAAATTCACTATGTAAATGGCTTAATTGCCATGCTTTCAGATAGGACACTACAAGTAGGTTTTTAAATTATCTCTTTCATTTGTAGATGATAACATCTTGCTTCTTTCTAGTAAACAATCTACATTAATAGTTGAGGCTCCTGGCCTCTTACTTCTTAAAAATAACACCCTAAAACTGAGAAAAGTGTAACCATTTTTTTTCTGTACTGCACCATGCAAGCTGACTCACCATCTCACCAGCTGTACATCCCTACCACCCCCTCCTATAGCTAAGAATACCTTTTGTGTGCATGGACAGTGATATAGCTTACCAAGTAATATGTGAATAGCACACAATTAGCTACCATGGGCAAGTACTGTACATGAATGTCACACACACCTAATTGCACTCTGGTTCAAATGGTTTAAAATGTCACCAGTTCAAGTGCAGAGAAAGTATATCTTTAACCAGCAAAAGCCTCCTAGATAAACACGCTATTTCTTTGGCCCTGTGCACTGAGGACGAGTGGGAAGGCAATTCATCCACAAAACATCCAACTGTGAACATGATTTGCATAAGAAATGACTGAAAATAGCATGTGTGATTCATTCATTACAGTGTTAAAAGAACAAAAAAGTTAAATAGTGAGAAGCGTGTGTAATGTAAACAGAGTGTATTAAAATAGAAAATACTTTTGGCAAACATTTTCTTGAAATGTAGTCTTTAAAGATGTCTCCAAAACATATTAATATAATTATATTACATGAATGGAGATCGTTCCAAAGCAGGGGGAAAAAAAAACTACTTTTCATTACACATTACTTCCTAATCTTTATTAGCTTCCAGAACAAAGCCCGATTTATATCAACATTGTGGTCCTACTTGGAAATAATAAATAGTGCTATGGGGGGACACGTATATATTGACTAAAGGTGGCCATACATGTCGCCAAATGAGCGGATCTCTCTCCGATATGCCCACGATTGGATCCTAACGAATGGGAATGGGGGTCGGATTGCGGGACCGCATCAACGAACAGATGCAGCCAAGATTCGACGGGACTTTTTGTCCCATCCGATCGAGAAGGCCAGATCTCGATCGGGGAAGCCCGTCGGGGGGGGCCCATACACGGGCCAATAAGCTGCCGACTTGGGCTTCGGCAGCTTTTATTGGCCCGTGTATGGCCACCTTAAAGCTGGCCACACAATTCCAGATCTGGTTTGGCACTTTGAACAATTGTTCAATACTCTGTGCCCCTCTGGTAGGCATGTCACCTAAAGATAGCAGACAGCTAGGCCAAATCAGTCTAGAATGGAAGCACTACATGTTTGACTTCATGAAATAGGGAATATTGTATCCAAAAAAAGGTTGAAGCTTTAAATTTAATTTTGTAGGTCCTAATGAACGTTCTACCTGCTTATTGGTTGCTACGAGTTACTGCTCCTGGGCAAATTTAGTGCCTTTTATTACATAACCCCCCTAGTCTTTAAGTGCTACTTTTTCCAACTCATTTATTATTAGACACAATGATAGGAGAATACATATGCACGAGGCAAGAAAAAAACATTCACACTGACCAAAATTGGTCACTTAATGCTAGATCAATAAATTAAAGTTATTTTTACTTTCTGAAACTTTGGATTTCCTGTACTGCACCACAGCCATATAAATGGCCAATTTTAACATGGACATTGTCAGTCTATACTAGATATTATTATTATTAACATGTATTTATATAGCGCCAACATATTGCGTAGCACTGTGATAATGTCACAAGTGGCATAAAATAACCTCTTAATAAGCTAAAATGCTTCCCATGCGACTGGCAAGAAGTTGAATTTGCGATCAGAAGGCTGCATTTTTTGCTATTTTACAGGTGTAGCATACAATTCCCTTTTTCTACGTAGGCAAGAAATTCATCAGATTTCTTTGAGTTGTTGCTAAACATGTGATACTACCCTACTGTGAAATTTACTAAAATGTTAATTTAAAGGAAAACTATACCCCCCAAACAATGTAGGTCTCTATAAAAAGATATTGCCTAAAACAGCTCATGTGTAAAACCCTGCTTCATGTAAATAAACCATTTTCATAATAATATACTTTTCTAGTAGTATGTGCCTTAATCATAAATAGAAAACTGACATTTTAAAAAATAAGGGCCTCCCCCTCGGATCGTACGATTCACTGTGCACACAAACATACCAACAAACCATACTTGTTAGGTCACATGAGCCAATTACCAGAAAGAGTTCTGTCTTTTGCTTCAACAATTCTTCCTGTTACAGTTAGAGTTGTAGTATTTCTGGTCAGGTGATCTCTGAGGCAGCACACAGACCATCACACAATGGTGGCTCAAGGCAAGAGATGTAAAAGGGCAAGATTTACTTAAATATATAGACCACTTTGGTAAGATTCTTTAATATGCCACTTAATATGATGTAAATTCTGTTGCTTAAGTGTTCATTTTGGGGGTATAGTTTTCCTTTAAGGCATGTTACTAGGATGCACAACCATAATTCCTGTAATGACTAATTCAATAGATTATGAGTTTATGATACCCCAATGACTGACAATTCATTTTAATGTTCTGTAAATTGGTTGATACCCTGGTCTTATGTCAAACAAGTCAAAACAGAGTAACCATTCTCTAAACAGGTCAGTCATTTGAGTTGCAGCCAACTCAATAAGCTCAATGGGTCAATGTATTACTGGTGATCATTTATTTTCACACAATAATACTATGAATGCTTTAATGAACACTGATTACAAATCTAGATCCATTATTTCGGCTTTTCGTTCGTAAGTAATATCATCTAACAACACATGTAAAATACGAAAATTCAAAAAGATCGAAAATAAAAACCGCAATTATGTACTGTACACCACAAACTGCATAATCTGGAGCACTGTTATGTCACACAGTCTTTGTCCAAACCTTTCTGGCTGACATCATAAATCATGAACAATGAGTTAACCTGCCCTTGTACAGTACAAATACAGTCCTAGTACACTGATCATGTGTATGTAACCCTTTCGACACCCCTCTGTCGTTGTTACACTCCATGGTGGCGCTTACCTGGTGGCACAGGACAAACCTGAGCCCCTCCACAGTGGAATGGGGAGAGACTGGGTACCTGGTACTTACTATCGCAGTGCCTCCACCTAGTGGGATCCGGGAATGCACCTATGGGTGGCCCCATAGGAATACAGTATTAACACACAGTATTGGTTAACTTAAAGGAGAAGGAAACCCTTTCAGTGCAAAACCCCTCCCCCCATAGGCCCCCCACCCCTCTGGCCTACCTCCCCCTGGCAAATGCCCCTAAGTTGCTACTTACCCCACGGCACAGGTCCTCTCCCTTGGAGTCCACAGGTGCCATCTTCTCCCGTGCGGTCTTCTTCCTGGATTCCCAAGTGTTTGGCGGCACATGCACAGTAGGAGCATTGGAATCCAGGAAGAAGACGGCACAGGAGAAGTTGGCGCCTGCAAACTCTGCAGGAGAAGACCTTGCGCCGAGGGGTAAGTAGCAACTTTGGGGCATTTGCCCAGGGGGTAGATAGGGGGAGGAGGGCCTACGGGGGGAGGGGTTTTGCGGCAAAAGAGTTTCCTTCTCCTTTAAATAACTGTTTATCTAAAATAAATGGGCACCTACTACAGGCAGCACTCCTAACTGGTGGCAATAGGGCCTCACTAACTGACTTGCTAGTGCAAACTGTCTAGCTAACTATGGAAAATCAAAGTCCTTTATTAAACAGTCTCTGTATCTTCAGCGCCTCTTTTGGGTACTGTTCATTTAACCAGGATATTTACAAATCCTCGGATACGGATAAGTTCACAGTGAAAAAAGTAGATGATTCCAAATCAAAGCATTTTACAATATAATTACATACTTCATGACTATAAAAGAGGAACATTATGATTTAGTATCCCTCAAAGGCATGAAATACACAAGTCAAATTGACTTATATAGGCTTTTTTGAAAAAAAAAAAGTTTTGACCAATAGTTTGAAGTGCAGATTGTTCCAGCCTGTAAACTTTTTTATGAGAAGTTATCTCCTCCCCTGCTTATGTTTTCAGGGCTTGAGCAGTTGGACCCAATGTTTCATTTTAGTGAGCTCTTTTCATTACTGGGCATATATTTGGTATCACACGGCTGATGTATCTCTGGACGGATAGGAAAAGCTCTGTTGTGTGGGTATATTACATTCCCTTTAAGAAAAAAACAATCAAGGCTGCTGATGTACGAACTGGTTAATGTAGAAGAAATGAAATACGACTTTAGTTGATCAAGCATTATAATCAGTATTTGGGACTAATTAAAGCATCTGAACTTGAGGCTCTGTGATTCAAAACGTGTTTAGACCAAAATATTTTCAAGCGCACTTTCATTTATTTCATCTTTTTATAATGATTGCCTGCCAACAGCACACTCATTTTCTATTACAGACAACGGACAAAAGGGGTTTTGTTTGTTTGTTGCTTTTAATTAAGACCTTCATTTTTTATCTAAGTAAAACTTTTTATTTACCTTTAGTACTTTATTTTCCCCTTCTTTCTACTTGTATTTTATCTAAATGCCCGAAGAATTGCTTACTCATAATTTTACGTTTACCTTAAATCTTCTGGGGACTTAAGTGAAAATGTTTCAAAGTCATTTTCAGATAGTACTGTATTAACATTTTCTAAACATTTCAGCAACAGTAGTTTGCAAGCTAGCTTTTTATTCAGATGCACACATTTCTAGCCTGACTTGCTCCCTGAAATCGTTACTCTTCCTGCCGCAGTTCTAATGCCTTAAAGGAATTCTGAAATTGACCATTTTATTGTAAATGTGGGCATTGCTTTTGAAGTGGAAGGTATATGCATATTCAAATGGTTTCTAGGAACATTTGTTTTCCATTCTGCATTGTTCAAATGAAATGGATACAGAGGAGTCATACTGATGTTCTATACCCAATGGCATAAACTGTGCAAGTTAGCAGTGGATTGTGGATTCAGCTTTTTTTAAATGGAGCATATTGAGCCATGAAAAGAGTCATTGCATCGCATGGCTGTGAGGCAAGGGACTTAACTGCTGACTAGAAACTGGCTCCGGAGAACGAATCAAAAATAGACTTTTGCAAGAAAAATGTTATACCCCAATCTAGAGCCATGTATGCAAAAACTCAATCTATTATAATTTAAATGCCGGGTATAATTTTGATAACACATTAGATGAACTTATTTATAATTGTGGATTTATTCATTGTTTCATTTGGACGACCAAATAGTCAGTGAAACATCACAAACTGAACTTGTTGTTTAACTTTAGTTCAAATGTCTAAACTGAAATAAAGATGGCAGAAACCTACTGAACTCTACAAGGCAATATGTACATGCCATACTGCATTCAGCAACACTTTCTTACCTATTATAGGAACAATAAGTTGATAACACACATTTGGAAACTGAATTTGACTGGCCAGTTTGGGATTAAAGTAGGGATGCACCAAATCCAGGATTCAGATCGGGATTCGGCCTTTTATGGAAGGATTCGGCCGTATCCTTCTGCCTGGCCGAACAGAATCCGATTCCTAATTTGCATATGTAAATTAGGGATGGATAGGGAAATCACTTGAATTTTTGTCACAAAACAAGGAAGTAAACAATGTTTTCCCCTTCCCACAGCTAATTTGCATATTCAAATTAGGATTTGGTTCGGTATTCTGGGGTTCGGCCGAATCCTAAATAATGGATTCTGTGCATCCCTAGATTAAAGGGATAGTTGTATTATGTTATAAAAATGTCTTATAGCAACTTCAATTAGTCTTCATTGTTTATTTTTTTTTTTTGCCCTCTTCTGCTAGAATAAATTGGACCAGATTGCTAATGAAATTACATGAAGATCTTCTGAGTAAAAAGCAAAGTAATTAATAAAAAAAAAGGGATATGAGCTACCCCTTTAAGGAGCTCTGTCTGAACCTTCTCTAAGTCAGCAACCTAGTGAGGCATACATGGGTGTCTTAAAAGGATACCGGAAAGTAAAATGATTAGTAAAGAAATTCAGTAACTCTTTTGTTTCTCTATAATGAATGACATGGATCAATGAATTAGCTTGTACTAAACAGTCCAATAAAGCATCCCTTTGATAATGTGATCATGACACTGCATTCTGAATATATTACATTGTGCAAGGGCACATCTTGATCTGCCTTTTCATATGTGGTATGGATGCAGCCACTGAATGTAGGGGCACACAGACTTCTTTTATGTGGGCTCTTGTCTGGCTTGGAGCAGCCTGTGAATGATAACCAAAGGCATGAGTAGTGATCCAGTCAGGCCAGAATTTGCGGCGAGGCCACAAAGGCCTGGCTGAGGTTGGCAAGATTCCAGGGGAGGCATGCCGCCCAGCCGCATCCTGAGGAGCACCACAGTGGTCTGGTGCATGAGCATGATCGCTTGCTGTGGGGGGGGGGGGGGGGTGCGGGGTTCGCACAAAGAACTAAGGTGGGTGCTAGGACCATGCAGCCTAGGGGAGCAGTAAAGGGAAATCTGGGCATGGAGCCAGTTGTGTTGGCTGCTGTGGGTAACCTGGAGCTACTGCTACCTCTAAACCAGGCCATAACTCTGGGGTTCCCCACCAGCAAGCTGCAAGCACATGTTTTCCACAGCAACCGCAATTGCATCATAATCATGTGGAAAAACACTGCATTGTTGGTATACAACATTACATACAAAATTGTGCTCAGAACTGCACTTAGCTTACTGTGGTGCAGTAAGTATATGACCCCTATTGATCTGACATTACAGTAATATATCTGGCCACAATCTGGCCAATAAAGTCCTGGCCAATGGCCAGTGAAGTCCTTTCAGTAACTGAATGAATGGCTGGATCGCCTGGGATTACAAGCAGACCAAAAGGGTCAGCTGAAGATAAACCTTTTTTTTTTCCAGTACATCCAGTGGGTTTCCCCCCTCTTGCACACTATTAATATTTATATAGCAATGACAGTTTTGTCATCTGCCTGTCAGGTGCACAAAACTGACAAACATATCCAATGTCTTGAGCTTTTCCAACCCTCAAGGGTCCTTTATCAGAACAAATGTCCTCCCAAGGATTGAGACACTGATATGCTGCTGAACACATTTCTTTTACCATGAACAATAGTGTTGTTGCAACATTTCTTAGCAGAAAGAGATTTAGAGATGTACATTCAGGTTCCTGGGAGAGAAAAAAAGCAGGTGTGCGCTAAAAAATCCATCAATAAAATCCTAGCAGCTAATAATATAACCAGAGACACATACCTCCCTATATTTCAGCGACAAAGCAGGTCCCTTGACAATTATTCCCAGTATATGGGTGGATTCCATTTTTAAAGAAGGTTTACAGAGGTGGCTAATTATGAGCCCACTTTGGGAAGGCTTGGATTGGTGCAAAGTCTAGTGGTGTTATGTTTGTTGCTTTTAGTTCAATGATGATGTGATACTTAAAATGGTTTTGCAGTGTAAATTTGAATACATAGATTAGAATGGGAAATAAAAAATAACAAGAGTATAGGAAATGTGAGAAGAAGCTAATAAGTCTGAGTCAGGAACACGGCAATGCCAATTCTGTAAGAAACTGAGTACATATTTATCTCTATGCTCCTTGTGCTTCTAGAATTAGACATGTTTCTGAAAAGAGAAAAAGGGTTTTTACTGTGGAGGATTTGAATGGACCATTTCATCTTATATAATGAACAGCTTTTAAATGTAGACATAACTGTATTTTCTATCAAGACCACAAAAATATTTTGTGCCAGGGCAAGTCTCTAAAACACTAAGCCCATCATTGTGTTCTGGAATGCATTTCTTGGTTCAGTTTAGGCCGTAAAAAAAATATCTTTCTGGTACGTTTCACATGCTAATTAAACTAGGCACTTGCTGGCTTTACTTTAAATCTGGTAAATATCACAGTGTCCCAGTCTCCATTCATCATGATTTTGTCTTCCTCTGATTTAGTATACAGTATATGTCTACAGCTGACATGAAGCATGGTGACCTTTATGAAAATATTCTTGTTTCAGATGCAGTATTCTTTGTATCATGCATAAGCAAACCTAGAAATTTACCCTGAGAACATAAACATTTAATTTCAGTAAGGAAAAACAGAACAATGAAGCCGGAATTCCAAAAATAATTCAGAGCTACTTCTATAACTGCATGATACTAATTCAACAACACTTACCCCAACAATGCTAAAATAAAGGTCTGAATCCAAATTCTGAGTCACATATTGCTCAATGCAATATATGGTTATAACTCATCTGCTTAATGAATTGAAATAAAACAAAGCTGTATGCATAACAACAAGAAGGATATATAAACTGCTTTCTTATAATTTATTCCCTTGATTTTCTAATCTCTATACAGCAATATAAATCTGATACCATATTTTATAAATATATATGATATGCTATAATGATGATAATGTGATGATGATGATGATGATGATGATGATGATGATGATGATGGTGATAGTGAAATTCTGCAGACAGGCCAAAAGTTGGTTCTCTAAATATTCTAACCATTACTTACAGTACATATTGGACTGATTTACTATAGTTAACACATCACCCAGTTGGAACCATAACCTCTGTATGACTTGTACCCTTATTAACAATGGTTTCATTGTATGCTATTTGGACAGATAATATATTTCATGAAATAAAAAGACACATTTATAAACAATTAGGACCATCTTTACAGCTACTTAGTGACATGGATGTCTTTGTGGGATGTCATAAGGCTGCAAAGATGCCAACTCAGTCAATAAGAAGTAGCACATGAATGTCCCAGTTTCCATTATTAGATTTTAATGAATAACATCCTTGAGTAATGTTGATAAGAATATTAATACACCAGAGATAATATTAACACATTAGTTTCAACAATGTTGCTGTCAAAAAAAATCAGTCATACTTTTTTTGTACTAGCAATGTATAATGCATGGAACTGGTGCACTGGAACTTCAATGGAATAATAACAAATTCTACAATTAAAGCAATCATTTGGTTCTTTAGCAAATGGGCTTGCAGATCTATTATTGTATGTACACTGAGTTCTGGCTTTAATTGTCTGGATTATCTATTCAGACAGTGTCAGTGGATCACAGGGTGATCCACCTAAATTGGACAAAACCATACTGGGGCAACTATGCCCACCTTATTATTAAAATACTACTGCATTGTAAAAAAAATGTATTTCTCAAACAGTTTTTATTTTTACATAGATGTATTGATATATTTAACAATTAGAGTATTTTTCAACCTAACATGTTGTCCACCAGCCAACACACTCATGCTGTCACTCACTGACAGATTTCATCTGGTCTTATTGGCTGATTCCAGCATGAATCAAAAATCTGCAAATCTTTTCTTGAGCTTGCCTTATTTGTCTGCAGGTTGAGGAAGCATACTAATCAATAATTTATATATCAAAACCAAGCAAACTGTGAAACCTAATTGTGAAAAAGGATTATGAGGTCTGCCTGCTGTGACTGCTTACCTTGTGTAACATTTAAAAGGTGTCAGTACTGAGATTAACAGCCCCTCTATTGTTTACACCTCAAACTCAGACAGTTATCTCCTGTATCCTGTAAAGGCCTGTACTGTTCACACCTCAGACCCAAACTGAAAGTGCCCACATTGTTCACCTGTTCACACCTCATACTAATTGCTGGAGGGGCACCAGCACTGTGTCACTGTATGTAGCACAGTATGAACTGTTCATCTTAGAGTGGTCCTGATAGGTTTCCCTTTCTCCTGCTCTATTCTGCCTGCCCTATGCTCCTTGTGTGTGTGCCCTTCTCTGCTTGCCCTATGCTCCTTGTGTGTGCCATACTCTGCCTTCCCTATGCTCCTTGTGTGTGCCATACTCTGCCTTCCCTATGCTCCCTGTGTGTGCAATATTCCGCCTGACCTATGCTCCCTGTGTGTGCCATACTCTGCCTGCCCTACACTACTTGTGGGACGTGAGCCTAGTAGGGTTTGTGCTGAGGGCTTGTTAGCATTTAAAAATTGTTGTAAGGGCCCCTAAGATGTTTAATCATGTGTTGGGGGGCACTGTGCTATCCACAGGGGATGAGGGGGCATATGGATTAAAGGGTATATTTTAATATAATTTACATTTTTCACATGTGAGTGATGAGTGATAGCCCTGCAGTGAGCAACACACATTTGGTTTTTGGTGTGCTACCACCATTAATGTGGATATGGTCTAAAAAGTTCTTGTGGTAACATGGGTGTGGTTTAAAACAGGGAGTGGTCAACACTGGCTTCCATTATCGACCCTCCACTAAATAGGAAAGACAAAATTCAGCCCTCAGTACCACAGAAGTTGGATAGCACTGTTCTAGACAATATCATATTTCCTTCAATCACATTTGCCTTTCAATAAATTTTACATAGTATATTGTGCATACAATTTGTAAAAATGCCAGAACACTGTGCAGAAATACATTCATCTCTAAATGTTTCCTTTATTACTATATGCTGTTAATAAAAACCATATCAAATATTTGTTTGGCATAATTCTGCATGTAGGCAAGTGATTTGCACAGTCTTTTGCAAGGCTTAATAGCTGTTGTAGATTTATATATTGTATTTTAAAATGATGAAGCTTTTTATATTAATTTTACGAAGTAGCATATCTTATCTTTTAAGTGATAGTAATATTAAGTTTGTGTGATAAGAGGTTTAATCACCCTAATTAGACCTCTAAACCTTTGAATTGATAGTATACATTTTTATGCCATTTAATGGATCAGATAGTGGGTCATCCCATTAATGCCTTTCAATATGACGTTTGGAAACACGAAGCTGCAAATTCAATTTCCTAGTTACAATAATGAATCCATGTGCTTTTGCCTGGAGCATAAATGACAAAAATAGTGTCAAGATCATAGGGCCATATGATGAAAAGGACAAAATCACTTTTATCAAACTACAATCAGTTAAATGGTATTAACCCTAATATGAATCACATTAATTAGGCTATTACTAAAATGCTTTTTGTGGCACACTTAAATATTGGCTTGAGTATTATCAAATAAAACCATGGGAGAGCTTTGATGTGACTGGCATACAAATATATTTAAATCAGGTGATTCTACAGTGTAGAGGTTCCTGAGTACATCGAGCAATTAATATCCTGTCATGACTTTGCCATGTATAAAATGTTTGACAAGCACATTTGCATCATACTTTTCATGACCACAAAAAAATGACCTAGTGAGGCATGATTGTTGGGGCACATATAACAGGAGCTACACTGACAGGGGATGCTCACCATTCTGATGTTGTACAAAAAAAAAAACAAAGGCTAAGATAATGTTGCCATGTACAGTAAGCTTGAGGGGAAAATATCAAACTAGAGGCAACTCTAGATGAAACAATGTTCTTGACCAAAATACCTTTGCGGGTTCCTTCTATATGAAATTCAAAAATCACCCATAATCACCAACTGCAAAAACAGATCTTGCACTCAAAGAAACCCTCTGTTTGCAAAGAGTTCAGTAAAATAACAATGAATAACCTTTGAATATGAGTAAATCGGAACAAAGAACATGTTGAGAATCAAGAACGCCAGTTGGTCCTACAAGATGTCTTTAAAGGGATAGTACAGTATAAAAATAAACTGGGTAAATAGATAGCCTGTGCAAAATAAAACTTAGTTACCAGTAAGTAACCAAATGACTGTAGGGGAGGGCACATAGGTCATAACTGTTTGCTTTTGAGCAAACCTGCATGCTAAAGTTAAAAAGTAAACTTACTGAACAGTTTTGTCCCATGTGGCCCCCCTTAAAGTAGTTGACTAACTAAGAGTTAGAGAGCTGAAAAGCAGGAAGTTGGGTTCTGTTATGTTAGACATCCATTCACTCCAGTCTTTATATAGTAGATTACTTTTTTGGCTAACTATATTATAAACATTTTATATTTGCGCAGGCTATTTTCCCAGTTTTTATTTTTATGCTGACCTGTTCCTTTAACTTTGTTCCAGTTTTAGCAACATTTAATGGGTAATGTGCCTTTTTCTAATTTGATTAAAGTTAACTCATCACTTCAGACAACAATGAAATACAGACATTGTGTAACTAAGTATTTGAAATATATTAAAAGCATATGTTACAGCTTTTCAACTAATATGAAACCCAGTTGCAGTTGGGAGTGGCATCTTATATAATGGAAATGTTGCTGGCATGAAGCTGTCCTTTTGTCACTTGCTGGCAAATCTTCAACCAAGTTCAGCACAAAAAAAAGCTTTTACATGTCTATTAGTAAACAGTCATCACTGGCCCATTTATTCATGTCATTCTCCCCTATGGCCATGTCACTCCTATTTATCACCGATATCTTGCAAGCTGAGAGTGCTTGCCAGCTAATTATCTGCATTTATCAAGTATCTATGTGTATCTAAAGCAATTTTTAGCAGGAATGTACAAAAAAAAGATGAGGATTTGATTATTATAGCACCAACATATTCTGCAGTGTGCTGGGAGAATATGATATGATGACACAATGAAAAAAAAAAAAGTTACAAATGATGGAACAAATATAAATCAAGACAAAATGCCTTGCTCATGATACAATGTAGGGCAGTGGTTCCCAAAGCATAGGCTGGCATCCCAGGGGAACTGGAAGTAGTGGCAGGGGGAGGGTTTTAGACTATCTTGGGCGACATTTAGATTTCATGCTTTCCAAAATTTAGATGTATGGGAATAAATTCTGCATAAAATATAGTTAACGTTGTAAACATCATGGATTCCATTAGGAGAAATGTTTTTACATACACATTTACAATCCGGGTTCTTGTGGTGAATGAATTATTCGACTCACACAAATGTGTTATGTAAGTCCCTAAAGAGAAAAACGATTTTTGATGATTACATTTGGGGGGGAGGTCTAAAATAGGTACAATAAGTTTAGAAAGCATTGCTTTACCACATTTTTATTCTACTTGTTTCATATAGAGAAACAATGCATAATTACTTAAGCATATGCATGGCTTTCCAGGTGGTATGAGTATTCCAGTTCAACAACATATTTTGACTCAAGTAGGGATGCACAGAATCTAGGATTCGGTTCAGGATTCAGCCTTTTTCAGCAAGATTCGGATTCAGCCGAATCCTTCTGCCCAGCTGAACCAAATCCAAATTTGCATATGCAAATTAGGGGCAGGAGGGAAATCATGTGACTTTTTGTCACAAAACAAGAAAGTAAAATAATTTTCCCCTTCCCAAATTTGCATATGCTAATTAGAATTCGGTTCAGTATGCGTCAGAATCTTTCGCGAAGGATTTGGGGGTTCGGCCGAATCCAAAATAGTGGATTTGGTGCATCCCTAGACTCAAGAACTGCTATGCAATACTAGGGGGCATGTTTATCAAAACTGGAATTAAATGTCTATTAAAGCTAATATGTTTATATTACCAATCTGATTGAAGGAATGTATTCTCTCTCCAGTAGGAATGCACCGAATCCAGGATTTGGTTCGGGATTCGGCTAGGATTTGGCGTTTTTCGGCAAGATTCAGATTCGGCCGAATCCTTATTTGCATATGTAAATAGGGAAATCATGTTATTTTTTGTCAGAAAACAAGGAAGTAAAACAGGTTTTCCCCTTCCCACCGCTAATTTGCATATTCAAATTAGGATTCAGATTCAGTTCTGTATTCGGCTGAATCTTTCGCAAAGGATTCAGGGGTTTCGAACGAATCCAAAATAGTGGATTCGGTGCATCCCTACTTTCCAGCTCAGATATAATTTCTGCTAGGGAGCATTACAAAGGCTAACACAATAATGAGTTAATAAGTCAGGGTTCAAAGAAGACTTGATTGTGAGTCTGGTTAGCAGCACTGATAAACTACTAATATAATTATAACTGATGTATTTTGATGTATTATTGTCTTTAATTTTCCAGTTCTTCCTTTTTATTGGCCTATTATACGTTTGGGAGTTATAGGGGCCCATTTACTTAGCTCGAGTGAAGGAATAGAGGAAAAAAACTTTGAATTTCGAATGTTTTTTTTGGCTACTTCGACCATCGAATGGGCTACTTCGACTTTCGACTTTGAATCGAACGATTCAAACTGAAAATCGTTTGACTATTCGACCATTCGATAATCAAAGGACTGTCTCTTTAAGAAAAAACTTCAACCCCCTAGTTCGCCACCTAAAAGCTACCAAAGTCAATGTTAGCCTATGGGTAAGGTCCCCATAGGCTTTGCTAGCTTTTTTTGGTCGAACAAAAAACGTTCGATCGACGGATTAAAATCCTTCAATTGAACGATTCGCAGGATTTAATCGTTCGATCGAACGAATATCGCTAAATCCTTCGACTTAGATATTCGAAGTCGAAGGATTTAACTTCGACAGTCGAATATTGAGGGTTAATTAACCCTCAATATTCGACCTTAAGTAAATTTGCCCCTTACTGTCATTGTATTCAGGAATGAGGGAGCGGGCAAGTGACTGTCAAAATGCTAAAAATGATGGAGGTAACAGGCAGACCACCACTCAAACACTAAAGAAGGACCTGAGAGGTGGAGCTTTCATCAAAGCAATAACTGCCTTAGACAACAGGTACCCCCCATGTGTTATTAGCCTAAAGACTATATAGTACACAACGTTGTAACCAATAAGGAACATGATACTTCAGCTATTACAGAATGCACAACAAATGCACAGAGTGCTGCAGGGTGCTCTGTAATTACCAGCTGCTTCAAGCAGTCAGTAACTGGTTTCCATCTGTGCCCTGTGCCTCTGGGCCTGATATTTGGTGTAAGAATAAAGAATCCAGAAGGTCAGGCATTCTGCTTTGTATAGTGTTCATCTATGAGCTCAAAATACTTTTGTCCTGTCTGTCTTTCAAAAACATTGACATAAACAATGACTTGACTGAGGCTTTTGACAGCAAAAATGTAGTATCACATCACATGGCTCTCAAAGTATATATAATCAGGAAATAGGACTGCTGCCTTAAAATAACGTACTCTGAAATCCATTTGCAAGCACTTCATTTACACAAAGCTTTTAGTAACAGGCATATTGTTTATAAATCTTTTCGTGAACACACGTGGGCTTTGCTGACCATTTTGCTCAATATCTATAAACACTTGGGATTTTGACAGTTTTGGTAATACTGTAAAGTAATCCTGAAAATAATTATTATTATTATTACCATTTCTCTTAAACACAAGAGATGCATTACTTACTTTATATTATATGGAGGCAGCCAAGAATATGTGAAATAAACATGAACTCTGAAATATGCAACAGGGGAATAAAAAATGAGCCTGGTGGCTGCACATTCAGCCTGTTTTAATTTTAGTGTAAATTATCCCTAAAATAAACTACTTGTATAAGAATGTGCTGAAATGCTGAAAATCAGCCGCAATCAGTGAGTACATTTTCAAGGAGACAAGTTGCTCCTTACATACAGATAAGCATCAGTAAAGTGCAGAAAACCAGGAATAATAGCTTTTCGTATTAGCAGACCTACTATTACATCTATTGTGGCAGAGTAACTCGACCTTGCATTTACTGGCTTAGGTAAATAGTTTCCAGAAGCAAGGCACATTTCACAAAATAACAGCAGGACACAGCAGGTACAGGCCTTCTGCAAGCTAATTGTCTTTGGTCAGCCTATAACCATGTGGATTTGAATGAAGATGAATAGAGCTTTTCAGCACAAGGTTTAATTGCTTGTGTATGTAATAGGCATGAGTTATCAATTATTACAGGTGTCTATTGCGCAAACATTTGAACAAGGCATGATTTATTGGGATATTGAGGTGTAACAACAACATCTTGGAGCTGGTTAGTCATTTACAATAAGCCAAATTTCATTCATTCTTATCTAAATCTGTTGCTTTTGCATCTGTGCTTTTAGCTTTTTTTGTCAAAACACGATCTGCTCGTGTGCCTGCCAAAGAAGCACTCTTATCGGAATCATTTAGTGTAAAACGACTTGCATACCCTGTTAGACTTGTACGTAGAACTGGTGGTGATCTTTAGAAAGGCAGTTCATCAGACAAATACAGACATATTTAAGAGTGGAAACCAATAACTATAATAAAAGGTGTTTGGCGATATTGCTGTTGTTTTTTTTTTTGCCAACCTTCCCTAATTTTTCACAGGAAATCAGTAGAAGTAAACAAAAACAAAATACACTTTTGTTTTAAAATCTAGCTAAAACGGGTGATTTGCCAAATCTGAACCTGTTTCATGTCATACGTACCATGGAAAGATTCCTTTTATTACAAGTATGGGATCTGTTATCCAGAAATTACAGGAAGGCCATTCCCCAATGACTCAATATTAATCAAATAGTTAATGTTTTTTAACATTGATTTCCTTTTTTCACTGTAGTAATAAAATAGTATAGGTATTACATCCATTATCTGGAAACACGTTATCCAGAAAGCTCTGAATTACAGAAAGGCCATCTCTCATAGACTCCATTTTATCCAAACAGTCCACATTTTTTTAAATTATTTGTTTTTTCTCTGTACAGTTCCTTGTACTTGATCCAAACTAAGATATAATTAATCCGTATTGGAAGCAAAACCAGCCTATTGGGTTTATTTGATATTAGACTTATGGTATGAAGATCCAAATTACAGAATGATCCGTTATCTGGAAAACCCCCAGGTCCCCCACATTCTAAATAACAGGTCCCATACCTGAACCTTGTATTTGATCCCAACTAAGATATAATTAATCCTTATTGATGACAAAAACTATCCTATTGGGTTTATTTATTGTTTAAATATTTTTTTTGTAGACTTGATATGGAGATCCCAATTACAGAGAGAGACCCCTTATCCAGAAAACCCCAGGTCTTGAACATTCTGGATAATCGGTTCTACATT
Organism: Xenopus laevis; assembly: GCF_017654675.1. NCBI lineage: Eukaryota > Metazoa > Chordata > Amphibia > Anura > Pipidae > Xenopus > Xenopus laevis. Next base: position 53,060,860 of record NC_054385.1, read on the forward strand.
TGTATAATCAAGTCTAATTGCTTTAGACTTTCCAGTACAGGTACTGCATGGGACCTGTTATCCAGAATGCTTGGAACCTGGGGTTTTTCAGGTTTGGATCTTCATATGTTAAGTCTACTAGAAAATCATGTAAACATTAAATAAACCCAATAGGCTGGTTTTGCTTCCAATAAGGATTAATTATATCTTTATTTGGATCAAGTAAAAGCTACTGTAAATTTATTACTAAGAAAAAGGAAATAATTTTTAAACATTTGGATTTTTTGGATAAAATGGAGTCTATGGGAGGTGGCCTTTCTGCAATTCAGGGATTGCTGGATGATGGGTTTCCAGATAATGGATTCCATACCTGTACTAGATACTAGATATTTTGCTTGTTCTATTTCTAGTGACCCAGTTACCCAATCAGATGCTTGATTGGTTACTGTGAACTGGAACAAATTTTGCACCTTTTATTATATCACCTTTGTGCCTGCTTAGGTTTACAATATGTAAGGCCAGCATCACCATATTAACAGTTGCTATGGACATATACACTGTTAAATGCACTATGTCCAAAATGAAAAAGCCTTTTTACTAAGCACCTACGAGATCCATCTGATTTTATTCTAAAGGACGCATTCAGAGAAATCTGGTGCTGACAGTCTAGGAATTAATGAGTAATGCACCTCAATCACTTGACATTAATATGGAGTGAATGCTGCATAATCAAGTAAAGAAATTCCACACTGATTGGATTTTCCTGATCCTGCAGCAGAAAGCTTGGCTGCAGAAGGTCATGTATCATTTTGCACATTCAGTGCCTCGGTGGGGATTATATCCGGCACTCTTGTATATCTCAAGTCATCTGTTTATATATTCCATGCAAACAATCTTGTGTATTGAGTGCTACACATTGCTTTGGTGGACATGGAAGCAGAACTAATCCAGGCAATTCAGTTCAATCAAGTAGCTGATATTGAATGACATGATTACAGATGTCCTCAGGACTAGGCTCTCCAGTAGGAAAGGGTTAAAGGTTATGATTACATTGATGATTACAAGAGAAATACATGCACACTGGCTTGATTTTATTTGCAATCTGTCCCTTTCCTGTCTCTACAATTCTATGTAACCAAAGTGCATAATAAAAATGAAATATTAAAAAGAAAATCTAATATTTGAAATAAATGGTAATCATACCCGCTTTGTATTTTTGAAAGCTATACTATTGCCACACAGCAATCGGCACTGGACGACTCAGGCACATTAAGTCATTACCAACAGAGCTTGCAATCCAAAACAAACCAAACATGCAGTAGCTTCACTCTTCCTAGTTGCCCAGTTTAAAGGAGAACTACATCCTAAAAAATTAATACGGTTAAAAATGCCTATTTTATATACTGACCTTATTGCACCAGCCTAAAAGTTTCAGCTTGTCAATAGCAGCAACAATCCTGGACTTCAAACTTGTCACAGGGGGTCACCATCTTGGAAAGTGACATAAACATGCTCAGTGGGCTCTGAACAGTTGTTAAAAACCTAAGCTCAGGGGTTGTTGCAAATTTACAAGCAGAAAAAGAGTTTTGTCTGTCATATAATCTGATACTGCAAGGCTGATTATTAAATTCTGATGCTAAATACAATGGTTTTTGAGCTGACATGTAGTAATTATCTGTATTAATTACTTATAAGCCTACTTGTGCCATTTCTCTTCTGTATAAACTGTATATTGTAAGTTGGTCCCTAAACTCAGTTTAGTGACAGCAGCACAGAGCAGTGAATCAGCAGAAAAGAAGATGGGGAGCTACTGCGGTATCTTTGGAGGCACCGATATACTGTCTCTTTAAGAGCTATGGGAAATATAGAGATTTTAAGCATAATAAGTAGCATGTGGGCCAAACTCTGGCAATTGCTCAGAAGTACTAGCACTCTCAAGCTTTGCCATCAGTTCAGCTGATTTGGCTTCATATATTCGGAATTTGTAAGGGCTCTTACACACGGGCGTTTTTTCCTGTGCTCCCCTGTGTTGTGCTTTCTTCCGTTCAGCCGCAGGGTAGAGCAGGAGTAGGTGCGTTCAATTATTGTGAAGGGGCTGTACTCACACAGATGCATGTGTGCACCAAAAACAGGTGAAATGCAACATGCTGGTTCCCACCTGCGTTTGGCGCTTACATGTGTCTGTGTCAGTACAGCCGTTTACAAGTATTGAGTGTGTCTACTCCTACACTCGCCTGACTTGCGCTATCTTCCGTTCAGCCGCAGGGGAGCGCAGGAGCAGACGCACTAAAAAAAAAAAAAAAAACGCCCTAAACATGCCTAAAATCTTCCTTTGTCCTTTGTGCAATCACCATAATTGTATTTTTTCACTGTGAAAAGAAACAGTTAAAAAAAGTAGGAAAGTAGGTTTTTCCTTTCGCAATAAAAAGTGAACAAGTTAAAAGTTTTCTCACGTTAATACATCAGTGCTGGTTTTTTTTAAGGCAGAATTCATAAAAAGTCAAATCCTACTTGTAAAACTTACTTAAGGTACTGCAAATTGACTAGACAGGTGTTCTCAGTGCAAAGCTGAAGCCTCGGGGCACAAGCCAGCAGACTCCCAAGTATTCCACTGAATGATAGATGCGATGTGTAAAACTCGGTGAAATGTATATCAAATGTTCGTGCTGAAGGAAGGAACAAACAAGAAACGTATTAAGGTGTAGAAATAAACAAAAATAAACATGAGGGAGAAAACAATAAAAGGGACCTAAATCTATTTCATTTCTAAAGCACCTCACAAACGAGTAAGGAGCTGGAAACCTGACAAGACCTCTGGAAACTAGACAGGTGCTGGCCCTAATCTGCTCAAAGAAAGACACAATTCCTTGGGTTTGCTGGATAGCTTAAGTTTTCAAATAATCTGTTCAGCCAAGTGATAGATGGGAAATCTTGCTCACTTTCACCATTTGCTAATGAGTTACAGAGCTCCAGATGGCAGGATCTTAAACAACTTTACCAGCATGTTAAATAGAAAGTTTAACTAAGAATTAACTTTTATTATATACACAGTGGTTTCCAACTCATATTTTGAGATTTTTGAGTAATGTATCTTTTTTTTTTTTTTTTTTTTTTTTACAACTTTTGCTGCTTTTTTTTCAGTTCTGCAATTTCTAGGGTCATTCTGTTTAGCAACTGCCTTGGGAAAAAGAACACAATGCCATATAATGTTACATTAACGTCTACAGTATATTGTGGTAGGCATCTATAGAATATTCATAAAGAATTTATTATAAAGAAACCCATTATCTGGAAAGCTCCAGTATATGGCAATTGCATCTTCCCTAGTTAAAAGAAGAATTGCTATGTTTAAATCATTTGTTTTCTTTTCCATGTAATAAGACAATACAGACGATACTTCATGATAACTAAATAAGTATAGATCCATAGGGATGGCAAAATAATCCTACTGGGTTCAAAGATTTTTAGCAGCCAAATAGAAAAGGACCCAAAGTCACCTGCATTCCATGAAACAAATCCCATATTTGAACAAAGAGTGACCGATCAGGAAAAAATCCTGGGTGCCCTAAGAGAAGTAGTGCTTATCATATGAAAGATTTTGACACCTTTAAAGGGATTATTCACCTTCCAACACTTCACCAGTTTCGGACTTTTTCCAAATACTTTGTATTTTCTATTTGTGGCCGTTTTTTTAATGTTGGAGTATAAAGTTTCATTTCAATTTCAATTCTTCTTCTGACTCTTTCCAACTTTCAAATGAGGGTCACTGACCCCATCTAAACATAAATGCTCTGCAAGGCTAGAAATGTATTGCTGTCGCTGCTTTTTATTACTTATCTTTCTATTTAGGCCCTCTCCTATTCATATTTGAGTCTCTTATTCAAACCAATGCATGGTTGCTAGAGTAATTTGGACCATGGCAACCAGATTGCCAATATTGTAAACTGAAGAGCTGCTGAATAAAAAGCTTAATAACTTAAAAACCACAAATAATAAAAAATGACAACCAATTGCAAATTGTAGAATATCCCTCTCTACATCATACACAAAGTTAATTTAAAGGTGAACAACCCCTTTAAAGTCAGCTGTTATAATTGATACAATAGTTGCTAATATTCCACAGAAATGAGAAACATATTAATTAAAGGAAAACTATACCCCCGAGCAAGGTAGGTCTCTATAAAAAGATATTGCATAAAACAGCTCACGTGTCAAATCCTGCTTCATGTAATTAAACCATTTTCATAATAATATACTTTTTTAGTAGTATGTCCCATTGGGTGATCCTAAATAGAACATTTTAAAAAATAAGGGCCATCCCCTGGGATTGTAGAATTCCTGGTGCACACAATCAAGCCATACATGTTAGGTCACATGAGCCAATTAACAGAGTTCTGTGTTTCTTCCTGTTACAGTTAGAGGCACATTTATCTAAATTGAATTTTGAATTCATGCGAGTTTTTTTTAACTCACATGAATTCGATTTTACTTGAAATTTGATTGGGGTAAAAAATTGAATATGTCAAACTTGGACAAATTTTACTGACCTTAAAACTCGAATCGAATTTGATTCAAATTCGACCGAACTCAATTCGAGTTTTTTCTCTGAAAAAAACATGAGTGTCAGGAAGGCTACAAATATGTCCAAATTGGTCACTGGACCTCTCCCATTGACTCATGCAGGAATTTGGCAGTTTTTAGGTGGCAAATAGTCAAATTCAAATTTTTATGATAAATCTTGAAAATCAAATTAGATTTTTTTTTTTTAAAAAAACTCGATTCAAGTTTGGATAATTCTCTAGTCAAATTTGACAGTTTTGACCATAAAAAAAAATGTGAAAATTTGAATTCAAATTTTCAATTCAACCCTTAATAAATCTGCCCCTTAGAGTTGCATTATTTCTGGTCAGGTGATCTCTGAGGCAGCACAGAGACCATCACAAACTGGTGGTTCAACGCAAGAGATGTAAAAGGGCAATATTTACTTAAAGATACTGTATATTCCATTTTCGTAAGATTCTTTAATATGCCACTTCATTTGATATAAACTATCTGTTGCTTAAGTATTCATTTTGGGGTAAAGTTTTCCTTTAATGTAGCAAATTGTAACAATTCAGAATCTGCACCTGGATCACTGAGTTGCTAAACACCAGGGACAGGAACATTAAACTTTAGTGGGTCCAGCTTCCACCCTACATTTGTGGCTGCAGTAGGGTTGCCCGGAATCTTGAAGTGCTGCCCGGGTCAAAACTTCCTGCCCGGTTTTCCAAATAAGGAAAACTGGGCAGGATTCCCTTGATTGACACGGCCCCGCCCACTGAATCACAACCACTCCCATCTATGCCACGACCCACCCCCGTGATGTCAGGGCCCGCCCCCTGCCTGGTCTCCGAAGTATGGAAAGGTGGCAACCCTAGGCTGCAGGTGGGTTCGGGCTGAACTTCACCATGGGCCCACACCACATGCAACCTTTCTGTGCCCTACTTCCACATCCACTCGTCACTTTATATAGATTTGAGCTTGCGTGCCCCACCTTTTCCGCATAGGCGGATTTTAATGAAGGCTTGGGGAGGATATAATTAATACTTATTGGAAGCAAAACCAGCCTACTGAGTTTATTTAGGGTGCAGTGCCAAGGAATTATCCAATATATATATATATATATATATATATATATATATATATATATATATATATATATACATCCTGTCCCACAGAATTTACAATCTACATGGGTTGACAATTTAAGGGAACAAATAGTAGGATAATAATAATCTAAATATGGAATGAAACAGGGTGAAAGGGTGATTATTTGTTATTTGCATGAAAACAGATATCCCCTTTGGTAAGTTTAACAACTATGAATGTGATATGAACTCATTTGCTAAACAAAATTGATAGTGAAGATGAGACAGGCTTCATGTTTTGCTATAACTGGGGGTAGAGGTTTGGTATATACCTTCTTTATCCTTGGGAAACTATACCCCTGAATATTGTAGATTACATAAAACAGTTTATCATAAAAATAAAGACTTTCCACTGCAGATTAGCTGGCACAAATGTATTCTGGGGGGATTTTGTTTTATAAGGGGCAGACAAGCATCTTACACAATGTGCAAATAACACTGCACTGGGTGCCATAGCTTACTGTAATTGTCTTCGCCCATGGTGTGCACCAAATATTGGAAACTTCTGAATACAGTATGTTTATGGAGACTTGGTTTTGTAGGTAACATTTAAAGGAGAACTAAAACCTAAACATAAATATGGCTTAAAATGGCAAATTGTATATAATGAACTTACTGCACCAGCCTAAAGTTTCAGCTTCCCAATAGCAGCAATGATCCAGAACTTCAAACTTGTCACAGGGGTCACCATCTTGGAAAGTATTTGCGACACTCACATGCTTAGTGGACTCTGAGCAGCTGTTGAGAAGCTAAGCTTAGGGGTCGCCACAAATTATCAAGCAGAGGTTGGCCTGTCATATAAACTGATGCTACAGGGATGATTATTAAATTCTGTATTAATTACTTATCAGTCTTATATTACAACATTTTTATTCTAAGTGTACTGTATATTTTTAGTCAGCCTCTAAGTTCAGTAAGTGACAGCAGCACAGAGCATTTGCAGTGAATCAGCAGAAAAGTAGATGGGGAGCTACTGGGGCATCTTTGGAGACACAGATCTTTACTGCTAAATAACTGTGGTTGCCTTGGGCTGGTACAGAAACCCCAAACATTATGTACAACATTTCTAGCTACTTCTTTAGTTACACTTTAGTTCTCCTTTAACAATGGTCTTTGGGGCATTCACACAGGGTTCAGCCTGTGAAGTAAAAATACATAAAGGGGTGGCTCACCTTTAAGTTATCTTTTAGTCTGTTACAGAATTGCCAACTTTTTAATTGGTCTTTATTTTAAAAAATGATTATAGTTTTTTAAGCATTTGCCTTTTTCTTCTGACCCTTTCCTGCTTTCAAATGGGGGTCACTGACTAAAAAGAAAAAAAAAATTGCCCTGTAAGGCTATAAATGTATCATTATTGCTACTGATTGCAAGGGTCATTTGGGCCTTAGCAACCAGATTGCTGAAATTGCAAACTGGAGAGCTGCTGAATAAAAAGCTAAATAACCTAAAAAATCACAAATAATGAAAAATGACAATTGTCACAGAATATCACTCGCTACATCATACTTAATGATAACTCAAAGGTGAGGAATCCCTTTAATAGATTTGTAGGTGCTTGATTAATGCTTAGGACCTCAAGTCATCTCTTGTATATTTAGAAAACACTTCTGCTGTTTTCAGATGCTTTTAGAATAAGAGCAAAGTTCTGTCATTTAGTGAAATGGTGTTCTGACAGAAAGAGACAGCTATTCAGCAGAATGGCTCACATTCCATTTGAATTTTGTAACCTCAGTCTTGCACCTGCAATTCAATGGCTGCAGTTCCAGCAATCTCTGTACTGTTATTTAAATATGTACCGTGACTGGTTCCCCATCGTGACTTAACTACCCACCCTAACGGGACACCATTATAAATATAGCAGTGAACCCACCTGCTAGAGTATTAAAAAAAAGGCAATTTTCAACACATTCAGCTCCCCTAGTGTTACACAATGGTTTCCATATTTAGCCCCAGACCATAATGCACACAGTCACAGTTGCACCTGAATGCATTCACAACCACAGGGAAAGATTGCGGTTTGTCTGGTATGATTACTGGGAAAAGAAATGTTGACATTTTTTTTTTTTTTAATTATATACACTTATACACCCATATACAGATATGGGATCCGTTATCCGGAAACCTGTTATCCGAATTATGGAAAGGCCATTCCATGGACTCAATTTTATACAAATAATCCAAATTGTAAAAAAAAATATTACCTTTTTCTCTGTAATAATAAAACATTAGCTTGTACTTGATCCAAACTAAGATATAATTAATCCTTATTGGAAGCAAAACCAGCTCATTGTATTTATTTCATGTTTACATGATTTTCTAGTAAAAGTGAAAAGAAGAGAAGAAGTAAAGAAATTCGAATTTCGAGATATTTTTGTGTACTTTGACGAATAGGCCAAAATTTGATTAGAATTTGAAAAAAAAATTGACTATTCAAATATAGAAATTTATCATGTACTGTCTCTTTAAAACTTCGACTTCGACCATTCGCCATCTAAAACCTGTCGAATTGCTGTTTTAGTCTATGGGGGACCTCCTAGAACCGATTTTGAGTCATTTGGTGGACTTTGAAAAATCTAAGTTTTTTGGGGCAAACATGTTTCAAATTTGATCGATAAGCTAAAACTTCGATTCGAACGATTCAAATACAGCCTATTCACCTGAAGTTAAAAACTTCGATCTTTTTTTTTCAATAAATTTCGATTGGTCTTTTTTTTCAATAAATTTCGAAGTTACTCCCATTACTTCGAAATTCGACCCTTGATAAATCTGCCCCTTAAAGTATGAAGATCCAAATTACAGAAAAATCCATTTTGTGGAAAACCCCAGGTCCTAAGCATTCTGGACCTGGTTCCCATACCTGTATAAATCATGTTGATATCAACAATTCAATTGTTGCAAGTAAAAGCAAACCAGGGGAAAAACGCTTTATAAGGCAAGTTTAAATTACAGGTCCACCTTTAATCAAGGTGAACTGCTCCTTATACCCTATTCTGTAAGGCAGCTACAGCCTCTATCTTACAGGCGCTAGTAGGTGCCAATTGAATGGTGCTTTGACAGGTGCAATTCTGTCCAGATAGTTTCATAAATCATAAATAAGCCTTATAATGTTGGTATTACTTTTCTCTGTTGGGAATGGACATAGAAATTGTTAAAATTGACCTTTTCTTTATCTTGTGGAGCGTAACTGTATATTTATAATATTCATTGTGCTGCTTAGCTATGTGTGCATCAGAAGTTTGATCTCCCAGCAGATTCAGTGTGCAAAACGCTTGCAGGGAAATTGTCCATCACTTCTGACAAGCAATTATCGAGGTGGATCGAAACACTTGAATCAAGAATTGTGCTCCATTCATCTACTTGATGCCACATGCAAATCAGGAGCAAGTGAGCGGGCAAAGGCCGTTCTCTGTGGATGTTTCTTTAAAATGTTACGGTCTGAAAATCACAATCAATTTAGATTATTGTGCCGGGGGGGTCACATGTAGGACTCAAGTCAAAGCTGTTAGTTCATAAAGTAAATACAGAATAATGGCTTGGAACTTGTTTTAGTGAGACATTCTGTTTGGCAACCAAAAGACGATTCTTGGAAGGCTTTAGAGAAATAGGCAATACAAGCTAAGAAGTACACACCCAAACTTTGGATTTTCCTGTATGACCTTCTACAATTAATGGTTAAATGGGTGGTTCATCTTTTAAATTAACTTTTAGTATGCAACTATTCCATTTTTATACTTTTTAGATGATTTGCCTTTTTCTTCTGAATCTTTCCAACTTTCAAATGGGGGTCACTGACCCCATCTAAAAACAAATGCTCTGTAAGGCTACAATTTGATTATTATTATTATTAAATATTATTATTATTATTATTATTATTATTATTATTATTATTATTATTATTATTATTATTATTATTATTATTATTATTATTATTATTATTATTATTATTATTATTATTATCACTACTTATTATTAAGGTACTCATCATCCTATTCACTACTTATTATTACTCATCTTCCTATAACCAGATAAACAGCCAACTAGAGAGCTGCTGAATATAAAGCTAAATTACTCAAAAAATGACTTGCTATAAAAAAAATGAAAACTAACTGCAAATTGTCTCAGAATATCACGCTTTACGTCATAATAAAAGTTAACTCAAAGGTGAACAACTTTAAGAGCTACAACACACTTCTGAAAAGCACCATCTGGGTTCAGGTTTATCAAGGGTCGAATTTTGAATTTAAAAAACTTAAACATTTTAATTTAAAAAGACCCAACTGAAATGTATTAAAAAAAATTAGAATTTGAATTGATTTTGAATCGTACAAATCGAAGTAATAGCACATTCCTTCAAATTTGAATCAAAGTTTTTTCCAAAAAAAAAACCCTTTGAATTATCACCAATTGACTCCAATAAGGTTCTAGGAGGTCCCCCATAGGCTAAAAAAGCAATTCGGCAAGTTTTAGATGGCGAATGGTCGATGTCAAATTTTTGAAAGAGACAGTACATGATAAATTTCGATATGCAAATTTTTTTTCAAATTTGAATCATATTCCCTAGTCGAAGTACACACAAATTAGCTCGGAATTTCACTTAGACCTTTGATAAATCTGCCCCATAATGTTTCATATTAAGCCAGCCATTTTTGAATAAGTGTTTATAGTGTTCACCTGTTGGACTTCAGATTCAAACTAATGATCAGTAGTAGGTTCTGTTCTGACTGTTATCGCAAGTGGCAAGAATCAAAATGTTCGGACCACTGGTATTAGGGTTAAAGGCTTGTTTAAAATGGTGACTGTCGTTTTAATGAAGCATTTAAGCACAAGTTAAAGGTTGGGCTTTAGCATATACACTGTATTAGGCCCTTAGCAGAGCAGTAACTGTATCAACACTTTTCACGTATCACTAGGCATTGAACTCATCTTTAAAAAATGCATAGGAATGCTTTGTGAATGCTCCCTCCTGTTCACCAATTGCATTGCATTTCTTTATCTTTTATTTGAAAGTGGGGCATATGCATAGATGCTGAGGGCAACACAGCAGGATAGACAGACATGAAAAACAAGATTGAAATCAGTTCAAGCATAATCCCTGTATCCTTTATCACAAAGAAGATGAAAGACATGAAGGAGACTGATTGGGGGAGTTACTCATGTATAAGGAATTCTTTTTTTAGAGCATATATAAAATGACTATGACATGGTATTATAAATTCAAACCTGAGACCATATTTTAAACCTCCCCATCACTCAAAAAAAAAAATGTTTTTTTTATTTTAATCATTTAGGGGAAATGAATTCCCCAGCCGATTAACGATCACTAAAATGATTAGATTTTATACACCTGACAAATAATTGTACTGACAAGAACCACAGCCGCTACTTCCCTATGAAACAAATGCAGCCTTCCAATGAAAGTTTGGAAACCATTGCACGGGAGTTTGGAGGGGAAGTCACGGTTACTTGTCTTTGCTTCTTACAGAAAAGAGCCTTTAGCTGTACAAGTTAAGAGTGTGCTCTGATCCACTGTTACAGTGACAGAATGATCATTTCTAGCAGTTCACCGAGTCCCCCAGGCTAGTAAAGAGGAGCTTCAAAGTAAACGACTACTTTTGTAACGGGAAACCCTAAACATTGCTCTTAATAAACAGCCATCATTTATTTGTTTAGCAGCAAAAATAGCATTATATTTTCTAATTACTGTAAACCGTTTGGAACTATAATGAAATAGCACTGTTCTTGTCTGCAGTCCTGCACCCAAATCTCCGAGAAGATTTCCAGTAACCGAAAGGGGGAAAAAAAAACCACACGAAGCATGGTTTATCTTTTACTAATGTCGTTAGATGAAAGCTAAGCTGACAACCTGCCACCCAAGGCTGATGAGCATTTAATCTTTCCGAACAGGAAATGTCCAAAGGTAAGAGTAAGAAAATGAAAATATTATTAATACGGTATATCAACTTAACGCCCTGCAATGCAATTATTTCTGCTCTTCATGGAATGTTTTCATAAAAAGGTGGAAGCTCTGAAGTGGCAGACATTTTATAAGTTTAAGTGTGTATGGAAATGGCTTCCATATACCTTTATTAGAACAGCTGGATGTTTCTCGATATAAAAAAGTACACAATATAGGAAGCAAAGGTGTTAAAACTACAGATTCAAAGCCCCATATATTTGCCTACAATGCATCTTGTCAACACTGGTCAGATATAAAGCTTTGTGTGCCCGTTATTTGCCAACAAAAGCACACCCCCACAAGGTGCACAGTTCATCGTGCAGATAGGCACAAATGCTAAGCCCTCTCTAATTGGCTGCCTACAGAAGTGGCAAAGGTTGCTCAGCCTAAAAGCCAGATGGGGAGAATGCCAATTTGTTCCACCAGGTACACTAGTTTGGAGGTTAGTTGAGGTTCTACTGGGTCTGTAAACATATTTTCTGCCCTAGATATTATTGGAACAATGTTTGCCTGTATCTGTAAGCTAAGGGAGCCCTGACCAAAGATTGGGTATCCAAGAAGAGCTTTCAGATTAACTGGTAAATGTGCCCCCCACGTCTTTTCCGCTCTTTTTCTCTAAACTTCAGAGACTACAGAATTTCACCTTTATAAAGAAACTTTTTGAAATGGGTATTCTTTCAAGCTTGGAAATTATTTCTAAAGGTGGCCATAGACTAACAGATAATATCATACGAAACAATTTTTTGTACGATATTCGGTGAGTGTATGGTGGGAAAAGAGCCGACCAATATCGCCAGAAGACTTAGATATCGGTCGGTTCATCGATCATGCTGGACAAAAAACTTTTGATCGGGTGCACCCAAACATCAGCCATTGTTAGTGCTGAATCGTCAGATACAGGTAGAATTCTATCTATCTACCTGTATATCATGATGATTCAGCTCTACACGTGTGTATTGAAACAAAGGATCTTTTTTGGAAAAATCTTTTCCAAGAAAGATTGTAATTGTTACATCTATGGCCACCTTAAGTGTTGAGTGCCCTGGAATCTCTGGAAGCACAGAGTTGTTATGAAGACAAAGTGTGCAGGAAATACTTTAAAGTCACTTTTTGGCCAATTTCCACCCAAGAGGCCTGCAATGTACCGTGGGTACCTAATTTTACCCAAGAAAAATGGAAAAACGTATTGACTTGAGTATAAGCCTAGACACAACTACAGCCCTGTCTCCCAGCAGCGCACATTCCGCCAAAGTGCCCCCCCCCCCAGCGATCAACCGGACTTCTTTGCAAAGTTGATGGTGACAGAGAATTGCCAAACGGATTACTGTGTGCATTGTCCCACTGTCCCACTACCATGTGCAGAGGGTGCTGTGTGATATTGCCATCACTGTTAATCTTTCGTATAACCAACAGAGGGCGCTGTGTGATATTGCCATCACTGTTACTCTTTCATATAACCAACAGAGGGCGCTGTGTGATATTGTAGTCACTGTTATTCTTTCATATAACCAACAGAGGGCGCTGTGTGATATTGCAGTCACTGTTAATCTTTCATATAACCAACAGAGGGTGCACTGTTATTCTTTCATATAACCAACAGATGGCGCTGTGTGATATTGCAGTCACTGTTATTCTTTCATATAACCAACAGAGGGTGCACTGTTATTCTTTCATCTAACCAACAGAGGGCGCTGTGTGATATTGCAGTCTCTCCCCAAGCAAACTGTTGTTATAGGAATGATTAAAAGTGACTGCAATCTCAGCTACTGCCCACTGACTCGAGTATAAGCCGAGGTAGACTTTTTTAGCACATTTTGGATGCTGAAAAACTCGGCTTATACTCGAGTATATACAGTATGTCACCACAAAGAGAAATACTTATAAAACTGTATAAACAAAGAAAAATTAAAACAAAATCAAATGATGTTGCATAAACGGATCAGAAATATAACAATAGGCCTCAAGGTCAGGTTAAGCTGACAAGGCTGGCAGCTAAGAGCGAACGTTTAGAGCTTGTTGTTGGAAAGGTAGAATTAGTAGCTTGCAAGTGTATAAAATAATAGGAACTGAAACAGTTTGCAAGAGATCTAAAAAGTACCTAAGAAAATCTTCTAATAAGACATTTAATCATATATTTGAAAAGAGACGTTTCTTAATGGGACAACAAGTCTCTGGGCATCTGCTTTGGAACAGATGACGCTGTGTCTTTAAACCAATAAAATGCAATCAATAGATATTCTTGTGATCAACTAACCTATGAAATTGATTTGCAATACAGTACATAATTAAAAATGTTAATAATGAACAGGGTATAAAAATATGTATGATAATGTTGAAGGGAGAGCCTTTGTCGAGACCAGTCTGATGTATTGCTGTATTGCTAATCTGCAGTGTGGTGTACCTCTTCAATAAACATTATCTTCTGAGTTTGAGCATTGTATGGTGGTCCAGAAATGGTGATTCCAGAGAAAATTACCTGAGACTCGTGAAACGCTAAAGCTGTGAAATTATTTTATGCATATTTGTAACATGCATGTAAAACATTCTGCTCGTTGGTGTTTTTACACACTAGATAGACTTCCCTGCTCTTTAATGTGCCCTTTAGTCTGCCTCCCATTTTACAACTTTTAATGACGCTTAAAACATGTTAACCATTTTATAAATATGCCCCAAAGTCATAGGACTCCTGAACCATAAATTAAGTATTGTATCAGTGTGTGGGAAACGGCTGACTTAGTCATTGTGTGGGACTTTGAATATGCTCAGCTCTAACCTTAGTTGCCCGTGACTGTCCTGTAGATGTTAGATTATCCACACTTTAGCATTATTGTGTCAAAGCAAATGCCAATGCAAATGAATAATTCACTAACTAAAACACTCCAGTCAACTAAATGATAATTAGGGAACCACTGACCTTTTGCTGAATTGAGACACAGTTAACGCACATAACTTGTTTTAGTACATAAAGGAGAACTAAAGCTTAAAGAAGTAGGCTAAAATTACTACACTTAGGGGCCTATTTATAATGTTGTGCAAAATTATTATGCTGGAAAAATCATGTAAAAAAACTGTATAATAAATGAAATTATTAATGCAGTTATTTTTCCCTCTTAAATTTATGGTGTAACCCATTCAAGCAATCTTCAATTATTCCAGGGCACTAGATGTTAAAAAAAATTAAATCAATGGAAAAATTAAGACAGCAAGCATATCCAGCCATTAGAAAACAGTGTTAAACATTGGCAATGGATGATTGTCATTTTTTACACATAATTTTCAAGTCGTGGCAGCTGCTTTTTACAGCAGAAGTTTTTTTTTTTTTTTTAAATAATGTTTAACACTATAGGGGGTGTTTACTAAAACTCAACTTTTTACCACTCTAATAAAAAACATTTTGCCCAAACTCCCAAACCAGAATCCCCTTAATTTACCTAGTATTCTCGAAAAGTCATTAGCAAAAAAAATATCACAACAAAATCATGTGTCAATTCCAATCGTGCAACTTTTTCGAATTGACACTATGAAAACTCTACTTTATCGAATTGTCGCAGCAACAACTTGAATTTATCAGATTATCGAACGGAAACCAGTGCAGTTCACAATATCAAAAAACATCTTTAGTGGCATCTGCCCATTGAATTCTACACAAACTTGACTGGTTTTAGCTGGAGTATTTTCAGATTTTTTGCAGCTCTGGGGTATAATAAATCTCAAAAATGTGAGGGTTTATTTTTCCTCTAAAAATTGAAATTTTCCCCTTTAAAAACTCAACCACAAAAAAATTGGCCCCTAGTACTTAGCTTGATAAATACACTGTTTTTACATGGTGATACCTGGTGAATTGATTGCTGTTTTTTACTCAGTATGATAAATAGGGCCCATTTTGTTTTGGGCTAATAATTAGCAGTAAAGAGTTGTGCCTTTGCAGACACTCCGGTAGATACCAAATGTCTTATCTGTTGATTCAATTAATTTTCTGTTGGTTGCTCTAAGCTGCCTAATGGTGGCCATAGACACACAGATCCTATTGTATGAATCGAGGATTCGTACGATTTTCGGGATCGTGTGTGGCGTGTGCCGACATCTTTCGTCCGGCGAAGATCGGTCGTTTGGTCGATCGGTCAAGTTCGATTTTGACCCGACCGATCCCGTCGGAGCCCATGGCACATCGTAATCGGATCGTTTGGCCATACGGCCGAACAATTAGATTACCCCCGTTATAGCCATGCTTGTTAATGGCATATTGTGGAAAGATCCGCTCGTTTGGCGATGTTGCCAAATGAGCGGATCTTTGCGTCTATGGCCACCTTAAGCTAAGGAACCAACTTGCAATATATAGAATATGTATATATATATATATATATACACACAATATTAAGGCCACAATCTATGGCTAATTAGTAATGTATTTAGATTCTAATTACATACAAGAAATAGTGTGTTCTGTATCACAATTTAATAATCAGCCCTGTATGACTAACTTCATTTTCTGCTTGAAAAAACGACAACCCCACTTCCCATGACCTTAGCTTCCCAACAACAGCCCAGAGAATATGGAGCATGCAAGTGCCACTTAAACCAAAAATATGGCCTAACAAGATCCAAGATGGTACGCTTCTGTAGACAACTTTAAATGTCTGGATCATCAAGGCCTATTTCACTGCATCTTTAGTTAATGGTATAGTGTTATTGCTTAAAGGAGATGGAAAGGTTTTGTGCACTTGGAGGTGCCAAATGTTAGGCACCACCAAGTAATTGTATTGACTTACCTGAAACCATGGCCGGTGCTCCTATCAGCAGAAAACTGCACTGGCCCGGGGTTATACCAGTGAACACTAAGGATTGTTCTGCTTCCAGCTTTCTCTTTCTTCGCGTGGCTGTGCATGCACAGTTGAACGAAAAGCCGAACTTTAACTAAAAAGTCTGCTATTTCGTTCAACTGTGCATGCATTTTTTCCCAGGAAATTTGAAGAAAGAAGAAGCCAGAAGAGGATCGCTCCATGGTGCTTACTGGTATAACCCCGGGCCAGTGCTTCCTGGGGTTTCAAGTCAGTCAATACAATCACTTGGGGGTGCCTTGACTATACTAAGCAATATAGTTTAAAAGACCAGAGAAAAATCTTTAGTTTTTTTCCCTTATCCTTATTGGGTTTTGTCAATATTTGACCAATTCAATGGTTCTTGAACAGAACATTAACAGACATGCAACACTGATTGCCAACCAAAATCTTAGAGTAAGTGTTCTCATTCTTTCAATTTTGATGACTTTTATACAAGCGTCTTGGGACATTTACCTTAATCATTATTATTATATATATCTATATCTAGAGTAGGTTTTCTTCCTTTGGGGGAGATGAGATAAAGTAGAAGGCACACTGATCTTTTCATCTATTCATCTGTGTGTCACTGCAAGAACAGCTGATCTTGTTTTCTGGTAACCCAAAAGAAACGGTGTGTCACCAAATTAGAGGGCTAATTTAAACTGTCACTATTACTTCAAGTTGTTTGTATAATTGATCAAATACAAAAAAACACCACAGTATACAGCAATGCTAGTGGAGCTTAATTATAGACGATGGACGAGGCCTGAATTGTGCTTCTCCAAAACAAGATGTTATTTTAATCCATAACAGAACTATTTAAATAGAAAACGAATCAGCTCCCGTGTACTTGGTAAAACGTGCTAGTGACCTGTTAGCTGTTTACTTTATGATATATGCATTAGCAATTAAGGAAATGGAGACAACCTAATTGATAAAAACCTTTGTACTTAGAAATATATAAAAGTAGTATGTATGAGTTACTACCAGCTAAAACATTTTTATAAAGCAGCTATCACCAAGCTAAACCAAGCAGTGTAGAAATAATCATTTCTGCAAGGCAAAGTGCTACCATACATTTTACTGAAGCATTGTGATGTATGATACAACTGTCATATGAATTCTATTTTCAGTCATATCTCTAAACAAGCCTTAGCTGGTGTCACAGGACAATGCAAGACCAGTAGTAGATCATATAATGGTAATGATCTGTGGCAGTAGTAGTTGACAGAGATAGTGACTCTTCCAGACTAACAATTAACAGAATTTAAAGTGCATCAATAAGTGCAGCAAGTTGTGCATAAAGAACTGGCCACACATGTAATTTTGATGGCAAGCACCAGAAATGACTCCAACTGGATTTAGAATTTTCTTAGTGCAATTACATACAATTTGCATCAAAGTTCAACTGAGTCAATTGTGTTGCATCCACTGCAATTGTGTTAGCAGCAACTTCCACAATGATGCTGAAATTCGGGGTAAAAAAGGCTGCATTGTTAGTATAAAACATGTGTTTTGCACACTACACTTGTGTGGCTCTTAATAACCTCTTACAACGCCTTGCAAAAGATTGGAATTAAACTTGGGGCCCAGGTACAGCAAGGCATCAATGTTAACCACATCATGCCAGAACTAAGAAAGCTATAAGAGACAGAAAATGTGTATACAAGTGCAAACTAGAAGCTACACGACCCTCATTCAGTATTCAAAATTTGGTTTCAAACCAGAGACATGTTATCTGAACTCCCAGTCATTTCTTGTCTCCTGACGCAGCCCACTGTTAATTTACTTATGAAACACATCTATATTTCTTTGACAAGCAGAATCCATTATGTCAGATTGCAATTAAGTCAAGAAAGAAGATGAGATCTGATGGAATGTATTGCATTATCTGTCCTAAACCACTGCAATGTATTAGTAATAATATTATTTTTAGCCTTATTATATAATATTAATGAATATATACATTCGCCAAAAGAAATCTCAGAGCTTAACTCTAGAAAGCCCCTCTTAAAACAAATGGGATTCAACTTTTAAAGCCCAGTAAAATATTTCTAAAAAATAAACACAATCCAATAATATTTTTAAATATAGTTACTCTGAATGCTGAATGACAAATAGGAAGTATATGTTGCCGTGGAGTCAGATTGAGACAGCGGGGCAATGTGATGCAGTCAGCCTTTCTTCTAGAGCAATTTAAGTGATTTTGGAACAGGGAAGCATTGCGTAGATTCTCTGCCAACTCCTTGTAATCTTAAACAGCCATGCAGGATTTATTTACTAAATGGTGAACTGGATGAACTGTAGATTATTTTTGGCAGGTGAAGAGCTTTGTCATGAAGACACTTTATTGTAGAACCTGACATGTACTATGCACAGGAAAAAGTGTGCCCAGATACAAATTATACACAATGCATAGTGACAAAAGCTCAGATATCAGTGTTGCATATAAACCTTCTATAAATTCAACTGTTTACTTTTCAATAAGTCTCCTTGTAGCTAATAGAACTCTAAAATTGTCATGTTATGATATTCAGTATGTCTGCTTGTCACACACGTTTGTAAAGTTTCACCAAATACTAATAACTATATATATTATATATCCTATAACATATAAAACTATATTTATGGCCAGTGCTTAGCGATCATTAACTCTGCAGTGACTTCTAACATCATTATTTTTTACTTTAGGTGGTACAGTATTGCCTTTTTTATGCATCTTACCTGTGGTTTCAGATTTTTTTTTGTCTGTGTTTTACAGACTTTGCAGTGGACAGAAGCAATTACAGGAATGGTGGAACACAGTTCTTTTTACAAGGTAATGCAATATCTTGCAAATGGCTTGCATCCAGCTACTAAACTAGAGTGTCACAAGCACCACCCCTGGGGCATATTTCCCACCTCAACGCTGAGAACCTTCATATAGGCCCCATTTGCAGAATTATTTGCAGAGCTAAACACTGTAGGCATCCTAAGGACTTGAAATCTTTAATGAGCAACCTGCTGGTAATCTTGGAGACACGCAGAAACCTAACACAAAGGATCAATTGTCAACATTTACATGTTTATGTTTTTACAAAAAAAGGCTTCCTCAAAAAGATGCTTTATACTTAGATATTAGGTTAATATTTTTGTTTTCATTCGGATGTCATGGTTTACTCCTGTACCATTAAAAGTACATGAATGTTCTTAATTAACTCTAGTCTTCTTATTATTTTTTACATTTGAAGGCAGGCAGAGCTTTGGAAACAGATGGAACACTGCAATTCTGCCCCCCAAAATGCAATTATTCAGGTTTAGCATTGCCCTTTTGCACAATGCTTTGCCTTAACCACGGCTACTTTGACAACATCATTCTTATCTTAGTGTACTAACTAATTAGCCAGTTTGGAGTTAATAAAATAATGAATATATTGCAAAGAATAAAATGACCCACCATAAGCAGATACAATGAATGATGTTCAGCCTTATGATGTGCATCCTTAACTTCCTAACCATAAGCTATATGAGGCCCAGTGGATATCAGAAAAAGATAGCTACTGTAGCTGCACTGCTGCAATAACATTATCTATAGTATAACAGATATTTGCTGATGTCAATGCTTTCTTTTCAATAAAGCACCAGCACCTACTGTCAGCTAGAGCGAGATCACAATTTTCCTTAAATAAATGCTAGCAAGTTTGGGAAATTAACCCAAAAAATGAGTAAAATGAGAAATGCAGATCGTATTCAAAATGTGAATTAAATTCTGTTGAATTGCTTTGTGCCTTATGGTCCATTTTAACTATAGATATAGCTTAATTATGAGAATGCTTAATGTGATTTTAACATGAAACATGTCAGATGCATGAACTATCTTTAATGCATATCCATATGGCCCCTGATTGAAAGCCTGGCTTGCATTTTCATTGGCTATGTGCTATTGTTACTCCCCCTAGTGTAAAGTTGTCCCTCTGCAACAGGTTGCACCATTAAAAGTCTGTCTAATATTCTTTCATATTTTTATTATGCTGTTATTTTGATAGGAATATTTCCTCATCAGAGAGAGTGCTCTTTGTAACCACTCATGGGTGGGTCATGGATGTTCATATATACTTCAAATAACATATTATATTGCTAGTTTGCAGTCAAGAAAACAAGTAGCACATCCATTCTAGGAGTGGTGGAGCATGAAGGGGCCTCCTTAAGAGATTTTCTGCTGTGTCATACACAGAACCCAATATACTGAGGGTGACACTTTTTTCCTCCCAAACCTGCCTATTTTCTGGGCTACTAAGGAAGCGTTTTAGGAAGCTGGCTTTCTGACCTCAACTTCTGGAGCACCATACTGACACGTGAGAATCATCTCTCTGGGGTTTCATGCATGTAAGGCAAAAGCAGTTGGACAATGGCCATCTGGACTGGAACAAATCGTTCTAGTATGGAAAATTAACTGCTAAATCTAAAACCTTCTGTAATTTTTACCAAGCATTACCTAATGGATTGAAAAAGCAGTTCCTAAATAAGGGTATGTGATTGAATTAAGGAGGTAAACAGTGCAGAGACACTGAAAAACAACAAAAGGAACCATTGAGAATTCCAATGAAACTTCTGACAAGGATGCAGTTTTCTACTTTCTCCTATTTTTCCTGAATTTTATCCTAGCACCATTTAAGCTATGTTTGTCCTCTGTTTAATCTATTTGTTTATGTTTTTATTTAAACCTTTTAATTATCTCATGGAATTATTTCCAGAATTTATTCAGAGTTAAACTCTGCGGCAAAATTTTAGTGCACATAAATTCACTTTCGCTAATAAAAACCTTCAGGGAAAATATACAATACAAATGGCTCCCTAGTGCTGCTTTCTAATTGATCTGGTATATATCTCAAATTATTTTCAAGGTTAAAGTAATGTAGTGAACGGTAAAGCCATAAAAAAAAAAAAAAAACACAATATGTATTTATATAATGTAGCTTATTTAGGTATCAGGAATAAATTATATATATATATATATATATAATATTATATTTATAATACACAAAGCCATGGACATCCTGTAAATTATATCTTTATATACGGTGCTTAGTGATGCCATAGGTTAAAATTTATGTCATTTCTGTCACATGACTTACTGAAACTCTGAAACGTGTGTATTATATTAAATAAAGTACCCCCTGTTGCAAAATATGCAGATATTAGAAGTCACTGCGCCTTTCCGACTTGTGCTTTTATATGGTCATGGAACTGCTCGGTAATGTATAATATCCTTATATTGTACAATATTGGGTACTTTATTCACTATATATAAGTAAATATTATATAGGAACTGTATATGTTTTAACTTGAACACTGTTTTAACTTGAACACTGGGTCTGCATTATAGAACTACACTTCAGAGAGTAAATTCGTATTGACTGTTATTCTTACATAGGTTCATTCTACAGCAATATTTTGGCTTACATTTAGTAGAATAAATAACTTAGTAGGCTCTTAAAATATGGACATGTTAATCTACTAGCATGAGTGAAATCTGGCCTAAAAGCAATAGAAAAACGTCATTAACTGAGTCCCAACTAAATGGCTATGTCACTCAAGATAGTATAGGATAAATGTCTGCAGCACTAAGTGAATATGCTTGACTCATTAACATGGTGTCTCCTAGTGGCGAGACACACTGGAGAGGAAGCTTTCTGTGCTTTTAACCTTTTGATAATAGCAGGCTTTTAGTTTCCAAGCCTGTCAATCTGCTTCCCATTTCAAGGCAGGGAATTTTCATTATTAAAATCTGCATGACCATATTAATTCCGCATTCAGCTGTATTAGATGTAACATTAATAAAGATTGCATGTGATCACTAATATCTGGCTTCTGCATCACGTTGGATAATCTATCATTGCGAGAAGCCATTGCAATGTGTTAGTTTATAGGTACAACATCAAGTGCATCCTATCTTGAACAGTTATATCTTTATTTCACTACTGTATATAATATTTTTAAAAAAGTACTTTGTGGAAACATTCAATCTTTTGAGATTTGAACACAGACATAAATACGCACATTATTAACAGCAAACTAAGCTGTAACATTTTATTTTGTGTTCAGTATTTATTCTTGAATTGACTTTTGGGAAATTCTTAGTTCATGAGCAAACTTAAAGGGTTATTATTACTTAATCCTGTAATCTAGCACTCTCAATTGAATCTGGTGTCAGTTCACAACCTTGGCTGACTAGCTACAACTCTTTCTGGCTTCTTAAAAGGCGAAGAGTGACGTGCCAGTACAAAACGATAATTCATTAAAACCTTTTATAACTTTACCAACTGTAAATACAAAAAAACATAGAAAAAAACGTAGATGCATTCGAAGAGAGCAACATATCTACTATCTTACATGGCAAAGTAGACAACATACTGCATGTCTTGATAAACCCTTACAAAAATAAGTGTATTGTGCTGCCAAATAGGAGCAATAATTTGATACACATAATTTGCACTTGATATTCCAAGCACCATGTCACTCGTATCTAATGCTTTGTTAGGATGCCTCCTCTCTGCTTCCCTTATCTACTGTCACTGCCGCCTGCTGGTGTGCTACATACAGTACATTTGCTTTTCTGACTATTTGATAATAGCAACCTTTGTTTTATAGATCTTTTCTTAGACCATTCTTTAGTTAGTTATCAACTCTATTTTATCCACCTGCTTTCAGTCTTAGATCTTACACTTTAGATGGGGAAACAATTAGCATGTATCTGATTATCCACCTGACCCCTTTGGTTATATGTTTCTTTTTTCATGCAGTTTTTATCAAATACATTCATTTTGTTTAATATTGTTTACAGACATCAATACATTACTCTATTATCAAATCTATAAAGTAGTTTATATAATGTTGCTGCATTGCCTAGATTGGAAATCAATCTCATTAAGTCAGAGGCACTTAATACTTAATATTAATCTTTTCAAAGACACCATGTAACTTAATTAATCTAATTAATGCTTGATTTTCAGTGGCAAACTTCCAGCCGATCATACACATTAATATAGGCCACCGATTGTTTCTTCCACATGTAACTCGGCTCCCTTATTTAGTAACATATTAAGTACATTAAGTAATTCTGAAGAGAGTTTCATAATGAATAATCAGCTTATATTAAGGGCTTTTCAAAAGGATGACTTTATAGGGCAACAATGAGAAATCGTAACATGCAGCTGTTATGAGAAATATAATCTTACTAAAGTGGGTGAGATACTAACAGATGGAAAGGAAAGACTTATCTACAAGAAAGAATGTAGAGTGCAATGTCTGTATCTGCTTGGGGCACCATAGCCTGCAAGGTAAATATATTGTATTTTCCCTCCTAAAACAGATGAGAGAAGGAACAATAATTGTTATACACCTGGACATATCAAGTTCCTTATTTACACTATAAAGTGTTTATCTTGCATAGTTTTGTAAATGTACAAGTTTGATTTAAGCGAACATATACAATGTTTCTACATACGGTTTATACTTATACAATTAACTTAGGTTGCTTCAAAACTTTGGCATAGCAACCTAGGACCATGGACTGGCATTTCTGGTCATGTAGCAAATTAAGATCAGGCACAATTGGTTTTCTCTTTGACCATAAATAGAAACACTGTCAAGCCTGGTATTGTCCTGTACTAATTGGAAATAGTCCCTTTAATAATATGCATATGTATCACATATGTTTGAGGTACAATACACCTTTTATCAAGCATATGCCCCATTTTTTAAATGATTGTAAATTACTTTTGCATATAGACTTATTAAACAGCATGCAGCATCAGACACACGCAAGTTTACCATGTAAATAAAAAGATTTAGCAGTTCAGCTACCTGTCGTTACACATCCTGATGTGTTGCCAGCAAAGTGTTTTTCCTGTAGCATAAAATGGAAGGTGAGAATGTTGAATCTGCAGCACTTGGCAGTCAGATTCTTATAAGTCAGTACTGTAGGTTGTACTGTTTGTGGCCGGTAATTGGTTAATATTCTTTGTATAATTTTTTTTTCAATGATTTCAATATAAATTTGCCACCTGGTGTTCATAAATAGCTAGTACTTTTCCACTGAACTTTGCAGAGTTATGAATGCAGCCCAAATATCTTACCATAGAAAGCAGTTCCCATTCAGATACATTCAAATAGGAGAAGACAAATACTATCTTGTTTATAGACTTCAGCTGCAATTGCCCCACTAAGCTGTGTTCTTTTGCAGGTTATGAGTAGTGATGGGCGAACAAATTCGCCAGGCGTGAATTTCTGCTTTTTGGCACTGGTGAATAAAGCACGCCAGTTAAAAATTTTGGGCGTGCATCGGAAAGGTTGCTCGCGTCAAAATTGCTGCACATCAACATTATTTGAATGGCCATTAACCTTAATGCTGGCATCAAAAAATGATGTGAGCGTCAGAAAAAAAAATTATTTTGCAATTTTTTTCGCCATTTTGCGAATTTCACAGGTTATTTGCAAATTTTTGGGCGAAACGGGACAAATTTGCCCATCACTAAAAAGGAGTGTACACAACAAATTGTGGAACCCATTTTTTTACGGACACATTCAATGTAGTATTGGCTTGGATCAGAGAACAGAAAAAGTGGGTACAAAAGATCACTTTTGGGAATACAACACACTGGCCCAAAGGAAACCAGGCTTCTTCATTATCCCTCTCTCATCATGTGTTTCTCCTCATTCTGTCTTCATGAAGCAGTTGGGTGTCAGATAATCATTGACAATTACTTCCAATATATCTTATAGGGGGGGTTTCCTTTCCTAGCAGATGTATTAGAGCTCATTCAAATAACTGATTCCAGTACAAACAAAATCTAACAAAATAACTGCCCTTTGCACAAATTCTGCATGTCGAGAGACATGCTGTCTGGAGATTTTAATAGAGTGAGCTCTAATACATCTTTTAAGAAAAAGGAACCTCCCTATAAGATATATTGGTATTAGCTGTCAATGATTATCTGACACCCAACTCCTGTATGAAGACAGAATGAAGAGAAACAGATGCTGAGAGAGGAATAGTGAAGATTTGATTTCAGAAACGATGCAGAATATTTAATTTATTGTATTTAGAACGTTTTTATTTCGGTATGCTGAAGCTTATATTAAATTTTCATTTCTGCGATAGTTCCCCTTTAAGATTGTTTGTGCTTTTCGGCATGAGCAATCTGTGTGCGTTTCTTAATTTACGCTGGGTTTCAGTTCGAAAAGCCTCGGCAATTACCAGAATTTTTAGGATGTCGAAGTCAATTAGTACATCATATGTATATTAGTACATATGATATATATATATATATAAGACGGCTCCAGCGGTCGAGCCGAAACGTTGAATAAAAGGTTTTCTATTTTTGTATAAAGACCTGTTGGTGCAGTTTTTCTCTCTTGCCTATGACTATTGACACATGTAACCAGCACACAGGCATTGCTTTTTTTTCGGTTATCCGTGTGCACTGTACTCAAATTTGCTATATATATATATATATATATATATATATATATATATATATATATATATATATATATATATATATATATATATATATATATATATTTATATATATATATATATATATATATATATATATGTGTATATATATATATATATATATATATATAGATAGATAGATAGATATATAGCAACATCTCCCAAATACATTATATATTGCACAGAACACAAGCACAGGTTTAGTGGCCTGCCCAAGTGTGTGTGATAATGGCAGCTCTCTCTAAACTGATAGCTTATTTCATTGGAGAATCTGTCGACAACTGCTCCTGCCAGACTGGCTTGATATTTTCCATTAATGGAAAGCTTGTTTTCTTTTTAAGGTAGCTCATTTATTTACTCCTAGAAAAAGATATGTGACCAGCAACAGACAGATATAAGATCTTTCATAATAACTTAATGGGCAATATTTATCAAGACAATACCATAGCAATCCTAGGGCAAAGTGATTGCTCCTTATCAACAGAGAACATTCAATTGATTTTTGCTCAATGCTTTACAATGATAAATATGAAACAATCAATTTGGCAAAGAATTGCTCCAGGCAATTTTATCATGATAAATATAGCCATAAGCGTTACTATCCAGAAAAAAAAAAAACAATCACTTTTTTTAAAGCATTTATAGAACAGCAATGCATTTACCAATCTAGTAATGTTGACATCAAAGAGTGTGAAGCACAATACATTGCAAGAACAATAGGCAACGATCTTCCATAGGAGCAAGTTTAATTGTTCTACCATCATCGGGTTAATATAATAAAGCATATCGTTTGTAAGCTTTGCCAATTCAATTCACAGTTGATCATAAGAATCCATCGATCTGAACTGTACATATATTTTAATCCTTTTATCTGTTCTGTAACAGCCCTGACATTGATATTTTATTGACTGCATTTTATTAAATCTTGCATGGCCAATGTATTTTAAAAGCTGAAAACAAGTTCACAGTACTAAAAGGCTCACGATACCAAGCCAATCATACAGGGCTTTCAAAGGGAACCCATGCTCTCACAGTGCTATTCATAGTTAAATGCCTTCTCTATCTAGCTTTATTGACTGCACACCAGAGAGATGTTAGCAACTTAATGTATCCCCACAGAACATACCAACTAGTGCAACGTGAGAGTAGCTGTATTGGTTATTAGCTTCAAATAGTCTATTGCCATGGAACAGTTTTATGTGTGGTGTGTTCTGGGTAAAGCTTTAACATCCTTTATCTCGTGCTTTCCAGGGTTGTTTGATTTTGTCATTCCACATGTTTCCATATACAGTATGTGCTACAGATATTAACGAGTAACCTAGAAATGTCTATTCTATGGCACGAACCATCAGGTCTTTGGCGGCCATTTCTGTAGAACTTATGATCACTGGTAGGCAAGTGGACAAACAGGACAAATGTTTTAATACATTTTCCACTGGACAAGTTGTACAAATTTAGCAAATAATCTTCTTACAAGAGGCTTTTTGGTCTTAGATCAAGGAATCATTTAAGAAGACTGGCATGCTGTGTGAATTTGTATAGTCAGTCCAGTGGTGAGTGACCACCAGGACTTGCACCCAATTTTAGCACTTAGGAAAGGTTAAAACTAAGTAAGTCTTATTAGAAAGGTCCACCTAAATATACCAGTAAACCCTCAACATAGTGCCGCTGTCAAAAGAAACACTGCATTTATTTCCTTGTATTTTGTACACATGGGCATCTGTTTTAGACTTCCTGCCTTCATCTTAAACCTCCTTGCCCTGGGCGTGAGCATGCTCTGTTTGCTCCTCTTCCCCCATTCACTTCTCTGCTGTAATATGAGTCCAGAGCTATAAGTGAGCAGGGAGAGACTCAGGCACAATGTGATGTCACACCAAGCTAATACTGCAGCCGCTATCCTAAACAAACAGAGAGCTTCTAGAGCTTTTTACTCAGGTATGGTAAAACATTCTACAGAATAAATATAGCATTCTAGATTGCACTATTGCAGCTAATCTATTGGCAATAAAATGCCTCCGTAGCTTTCCTTCTCCTTTAAGGACTAGAACTGACTTTGAGAATTTTTTTCTAATATGTCTACCATAGAGGCAAGAGGATTCTCTACCATAAATGTTATGTCATCCTGCTTAGGCAACATAAGGAAAATACTGTAGAATTAAATCAAGTATTAAAAGAGTTTGACTTCTTGAGGCTAGCTAAAATATTTTGTGTCTTGAACAACTACCATATGAACCAAGATCATGGTATACGGAGCAAAAGAGATTACCACTAGAGGATTGCTTTAGGTAAGTCATTGGAGACAAGAGAAACGTTGTAGTAAATAGTGTCTTGATTAAAGCATCCTTTATGATGCAAGGCAACAACTCTCAGAACATCTTAACCCCTGAGAATATGTTGGCAGTTTTAGCCCAGCTACAACTCTGTTATAGAAGGTTTATGTCCACATTCAAATATACAACCACAGACATTTTCTAGAATGTGTGTGTTGAAAACGATGGATGGTTCTCAGTGGTCCCAATTATTTAATTAACATAGCTAATTGTATTCTCTTTATCTTATTGCCTCCTCTCATAACTACAATATTATCCTCTACTTAATTTTTCACTCCCATTATTCTCCATCTGAGCTATTGTAAAGAAACCATTACCTGTTCACTGCTGCCCTCTGCTTCTTGTTCAAGCAAAAACGTTATCATTGCTGCCAATGCCAAATCAGCCACACATAACTTGGTTTTCCTTGGATTTATTCCACGGTTGTTTAATCTTTGCCGGCTCAAATAAAAAGAACAAACGGCAATCCTCGTGAGGGATGAAGTGACAGAGGCAAAAAAAAAAAAAAGCACTAGATCTATCTTACTATAAAAGTGAAAATTTTCTGCTTCGTTTACAGCAATAAATGCAGCCTGTGATAGTTATTTTGTATCTCATCTCGGTTGACTCATGGTTCTTCTGTTTGATACACCCACTAATTGTGGACTCGTACCCACAACATCTAATTTGTTTCTTTGGTATAACACTACCTTCTGCTGTGCTTAGTCAAATGCAGTTCTGCTGTAATATGCCAACCACCTGTCTAGCGCTATAGAATTGATAGATTCTTATATAATGGCTTTTCTGTTCCCTGAGGGCAGGCAACATGAGCGACTAGGTCACCTGGTGTTGCTTTCTCTATATTTTCTTTATCTGTTAAGCATACCAGTTGGCAAGCTCTGTTGCTGACAAAGGCTCAGAGCTATGAAATACAAAGCTAGGCATAGTAGCAATTTTCATTGCCAACTAGCATTTGATGCTTGGGATATACCACTTGCAGCCCCCAATAAGTGCCTCAACTGATGCTTATCTGGTTGCTGTAAGGTGAATGCACAAGGCGCATATGGAGACTTTCCTATCTAACCCTTGCATTTTACCTGTATAATGAAAGCTCTGGCAAGTAAGGCCCCTTGATAAGATATTTCAGTGCAATGTTTTTTTTATTTTTAGCAAGCAACCCCTACCCTCCAAATGGCTTCAACTTTAATGATGTTTTGTCAAGTTTTTTTTTGGTGACCATTTGCCACTTCAATTATATCAATTTACTGTTTTCCTGGGACCACATACAGGAAAAGGTCACAACATGTGAAGATGGTGCAAAGAAATTTGCAAGCACTGGTTTATCCAGCACAATTAACGCCTGGAATATAGGTCACGCAATCACTTTATCTATGGCCTATTAGACTCTAGTAAATTCTGTGCAGCTCGGCATCTCTCTCTTTTATTCAGGGTTAGGATATTGACGACTCGAGGACACACACGGCATGTCACTTTTATTCATTGTAACTTTTGCTGACACTTAATTTAACAGTAACTCCTACTTATTAAAGCTTTGCCCTGCTATTTATCAGCTTGCTCACTGTAAATTTTCAGTGCAGATGCATTTTGCTCCTGACAAAATTGATTTAATATGACAAAGGGAGCCTGAACTGTGATGCGTTTGCTCTGTTTTATAACTGGGAAGGAACAGGAACTATGACATGAAATATACAGTTTGGGAGTGCCGCTTCCTAAAGCATTCAGTGAACAGATAATTCTTATAAGGAACTCTAAATACAATCACAGAATCACAGAAACTCTTTATTTAGAGTCAAAATTAGAGGTAAAAACACTTTGGCCTTTTGGATATCTCTCTCATGTTTAACCTTTTCAGTAATAAAAGTTGTGTGTATAAGCGTATGTGGTTAAATCGGTTCTAAAGAGGCCAGTCCAAATGTCTAAAATTCAGGTTCCATAACTGCAGTTTTGGATCCCCTCTGGAGGCACAATGCAGCAGATGGAGGGGGTCCAGCACAATTAACAGTTAGGGTTACACCTTGCAAATGCTTTTTTTTATCTTCATGTGATTGCGGGGTGTGATTGAATGTCGCACTGCAAAGAGAACCAAGGTGTTTAAAGCTCTCAGTATTAACTTAGTGTATATTAATATTTCCTACACTGGGTCTTTTGCAAGTCTGTATGAGGATAATTATAATACTGTAGTAATATTATAGCAGCCATGAATTTATAAGTAGAGGAGGAAATGTTCCACTTCTACACGAAGCAAAGCTGATTCTGAAGCAGAGCCGTTCATGCAAGCAACTGCTGTATGGGAAGGTAAAATCATATGGAAAGTATCTCCTTTAAAAATTGCACAGTGAATAACATACTGAGCAGACATTCATTTCTCTGGGCTCATGAGGACAGGTCAGACTCTGTAACATCTAACTGACAGAAGGGAATATTTAGTTGTTTTCTCAGAGTGGCTGACTATTGTAGGGGAAAGAATCAGTGTGTATTAAAAAAAATAAAATTATAAAAGTGAATAGTTACCCAGACTGTTGCAGGGTCATCTTTGGGTGATGAAAACAACGGTTCTTTATTTTCTATTAAAAGTATTGAAGTGCTGATTATTGTTCTGTTTCAAGGACTGAATATTCTGTCAACAGTTACTATAACTGCAATATGACTCTTGTTAAATAACAGTTACAGGCAAGCACGGGCAATTAGAAGCAAAATGTTCATCACATTATACATAATTCATGTAACGCAGCAATGCCCTTTTTCCCTATTTTATCAATATTATCCAGAATAAATGTTCATTGTCATTCATTTATTGTCGTTTGTCACACGTCATACAGACTTTTACACTGACTGCTGAAACAGACGCTCCAGCAGAAGTTAGGACTTGTAGACAGAATTATTTAAAAAGTCATCTGCAGAGTCTGCTTAAAAGCCTTGGTGATACTACAAAAAGTCTTAATCAGCATCCCACCAATGGCGGGTGAGCGAAATGATGATGCTATGATATGATGCTATAAGATGCTGCTCACTCAGACAGCATAGTGGACGCAGAGGAAATAAGCAGTTGATATGGTACAGATGCTACAGCTGAGCATCAACATATATTCTGCATACAAAACAATAAACCAGGAAGGCTATGAAATGATACCATGACTGTTCAGTCAACTGTATGGGATCTGGTGTTGAGATACAAATGAAAAGTTGCTGTGGCTTTTATATATTCCATTAACAGAGCACAATGACATTTCATATTCAGAGCTCCGAAACGATAAGACCATCCACACTGTAGGGCCATCAAAGAGAAGTGGGTCTAGAATCGAGCATCCATATTGACATCTGCCGATAGCTCTGCACTTTTCCATCAGTTAACAGTGTTGCATATGTGTCGGATAATTGCTCATTAAGCTGCTTAATGATAAAACATAGAAAGGCAACATCCCTGAGGCTTACCCTGAGCACATACAGGCTCACAGATACACACCTTGCCACTCCAAGGATCATACCACTTAATACGAAAAACAACCCTTAACAGCTCAACTGCAATCCATGCGCGTTTTATTAATTATTTGATCTTTCTATAGGTGGTCCTTTCCAGTAGCAAATGAAGCCCGATATAATTTACGGCCGAGTTGTACATGGTGGCTACGTCAAATGCTCAGAAATTAAACACTGCTGGAAATAAAATAAAATAAAAAAACAACACAAACTTTTGCGATGGAGACACCAAAGGTGTTTTTTTTTTTTCCTAGATCAGAAAATCTGAAAACTTTTCTCCTCAAGCAATTTATAACTTGGGAGTTGAGCTGGCCACCTTTAGCAGCAGACAGAATCTCATAAATCTGGTCAGAAAACAGCAAGATAGAAGGATACAATTTTAATAAATCTCAGAATAAAGGAACATATCAGACCTGCCAACAGACTGTACATTTAGATAAGATGACACCATTTGTTTGGTTTTTTTTTACATTTGTGAACAAAAAACCTCGGGATGGACGCCAAAGTTGACAATATCTTCTTTTGTAGCTTCTCCAAGTGAAAAATAATTTGCAAAACAAATACTCACTACCCTCTGCTAAGAATCCAGATGCATGCTAATTAAGTGATGGCATAATGGCCTATCAATAAATGTCAGCTCTTGCTGCTATTTTATCAACTGTAATATTTCCCGTCTTGTGACCCACGACTGACAGACAGCAAAAGTGTATATCTATGTTTGGATTATCTTCACATCTGTACACACAAATCCAAGAAATAAGAGGGGGGAGGAGAAAAAAAAAACTACTTTTCCACCAGATTATAATAAAGGCTTTAAAAATCTGTAGCATCATGAACAACAGAAATGCTACATACAGATTTGTGCTAAAGACGGCAAATGCAACCACTGTAAGATGCAGTCTGAGAATTTATACCCTGCTAATCCGGCTCTTATTCGCTGCATAACACATTAGAGACAATTACAAGGGCAGTTTAAATCCTTGAACAGAGAAGCTTTTGAAGGCGCAAAAAGCAAGCAGCAGCTTTTATGGCTTCTGGCAAGTTATTCTGTTAATTCTACACCTTTAGCTGAAAAAAAAAGTCTTGTTGTTCAGGCTGCTCAGTGCTTTCTTAAATAACACAAATATTCAATATTGGAAAAGCGCATTTATAGCTCAGTATCTAGCCTAAGGAAAGCAGTTCTGGATTACAGAACCGAATATGTATCTGCTCTCAGTTTCTCTAAACAACTCACAGAGAGACGAGTTACAAATTGGACTTGCCCCAGTGATTACAACACCTACATACATATATGTATAAAGAGAGAATAGCATACTCTATGAGCAACACACAGAAGACCTTTAGGGGAAAGCTTTTCAACAGAATGCACTAGGTCTTCTCAGTGAACTTCTTTATAATCTATGCTCTATGTAGAATACAAATTCACGACTAGACCACAGGTTCACATCTTTGATCTCACCTATTGCAGAAGCTGAAAACCAATTTCACTGAAAAGACTGTACAACATTGCATATAAATTACCTTTCAGCAATGGGATGTCTTTCTCAAGACGACGCTGAAATAGGCTGGTTTGGTGAAGATAGTCAGCCAAGGAAATCTCCAGTGGAGCAGATACTGTATAGTGACTTCAGATAAAAGGCGCATTGGACCTTTCTACATGTCCCCTGCTCTTCGGTCACTTTCCAAATGGAACATAAAAAGTGTATGTATTCTGACTCTAGCCCAACATTCCACCAGTCAGGTAACTTACTTCAACTGGTGCCTATGGGCTATGCTTTCAAAGGGACTGCAAAATGAATCTCCGAACTGATTCTTAGGAGATGTATGTGTGATTCTTAACCTGCATAAGAAAGGACTCTCAAAGTCAAAATTATCCCTAATATTAACGCTTTGCCCAGCTGTCATAATAAATGTTAAAAGGAGAGATGTCCGTACCTCTACAGTACAAATTATAACTGATACTGGGAGAAAAAAATTGGAATACCACTAAAAGTAACATCACTTGGGAACCCTCTTATTACAGCGTAGTGGTTGGAGGCCACCGTATAGTTATATTTCAGCTTAAGCATTGGATACCTTGGTGAAATGAATACTGCATAGAGAGAATGATGTACACCTTGCAAGTGGGAAGATCGATGTGTGTGGCAATTCAGTGCCATTTCGAGCTGCAATCCATTTGTTTTATCGTTCCACTGCACTATGAAAGATATATATACACCTCTGTCTGATTCCGTTAGCCATAGAAATTTAAAGCCTCACTAAAGCCCGACGCAGGGTTCTGGTCTGCATGATACAAGTGGCTGGGGCAAACGTTTTATTCTTAGATTGATTCCACCAGGACACTACTTGTGCGTTGCATATATACAGAGCACAGACATTAATCAATATCACCCTGCAGAGGAAAAGAAGTCAACTTAAATGTATCAGGTTTTAAAGAGGGTGTTGTATCTGATAATGCATTGTATATTAATCTATGTTTAAATCTGATCTATTCATGGCTGTCAGTTCACAGATTAAAGATATATTGATGTCCGGGGTTAATTTTCTCAGCACACATTTGTTGCTTACTGTGAATGAAGACTTTTTTTTTTTCCCCCTCAGCGGTTCACCACCAATATACAGATGATTAAAGCAGTGCTGATGCCTGAGATTAATCTCAGGTAGAATGCATCCATGTAGCTACCCAGCAAGTGTTGTGCCTACTGAAACGCTGCTTTCCTGCAATAGGCTTGGCTTGTTAAATGAAGAACATTGCCATAAACGTGCTCATAAATATTCACCTAATTCTGATCCTCTCTGCTATACTCCAGGAGTGATCCTACACTCTAATGCCAGAGCTTCCTATCACTACCTACTGGTTTTTAATATGGCTCAGCCGCTTACTCTACTGTACCATACAGGGGTATCTGTATTAATACAAATATACAAGGGGTAAAAGCAGCTGGGGGCGATCTATGCAGTTTTCCTACTGTAAGCTTGGACTGCAGAAAACCTACAGCATCAGGTCACTTCATTCCCTATATCACTACCAGTTGCCTTACTGTGTGAGCCGTTTGCTTTTTCATTTTCGACCTACGGCACCAGCCAACAGAAGGGGGTGTGAGGGTCTCTGCTAGAGTCCTTTGCAGCTCTCTCTCCCACACTCTCTCTCTCTCCCAAGCAGTCAATAATGCAGCCAAGTGATCCTGCTTGGTCGATCTTCAACTGCAGCCCATCTCTGCAATCCTACTCATCATTCCCCCCCATCACGATCGGAGCACGACTTTATGTTTCACTGCTAACCAACGCTCCTACGGTATGGCTACATGTATTAAAAAGCCTCAGCTACAAAGCCCAGGCAGTGAGAAGTTGAAATGGAAAAAAAAAAAAAAAAAAAGCACGCCTCAATTTATTATCTTGTGCAGGTGCAAATAAATAATAATGCTCACGCTACAGGCTGTTAATAATAAAACAAGCTCTTTAAGGCTATGCTATAGACTGAGCTGAAGAGGATGACAAATGTCTTCATAGAAAGGATTTAAATGCTTTGGGGGGGTGGCATCCCTTTAAAGCCTACACAACACCTGCAGCAACTGCACCTTCCATCAGCAAAAACATATATGTGGAGCTGGGCAAGCCCTGAATCAAAGTCTCTTCAATAGCAGCAACTTGCATTTGCATCTGAAGGCACTTTGTAACAATGAGCACTTTCATCTGACTTGCCTGGATGGCGCATGGAATTCTAATTGAGTCATCAGTCAGTGGAAATGTACACTAGGGCTGCCTCTAGCCTGGGCACTGGGTGCTGTCTGTACCATTCAGTCCTTACCTTCAGCTCCTGGGTGCCACAGACTGGTGTTCGGCTCTACAGCAGCTCATCAGCATCATCTACAGTATGGATGGCCGTCCCAGAGATTGCAAATGGAAGCATTGAAAGCACAATCCTGGATGCCAAATCTGCTGTCTTCCTACCATGCAAAGTCCACAGCTGGATCCCGGTTTGTACACACTGGATGGAAGATGTATCCAAAGTTCTGGAGGAGTCGCTAGCGGACGCAGGACGCTAATTCCACGCCGCAGAGCAGGTGTCAAAGTCTAATAAGAAGTTTGTCTGTCAGCCTTCAGAGAGACATCTATCCTTTGGTGAGTGAGAGGAGGGGAGAAGAATTGGCTGCGATGCTCTTGCGCTGATCAGAAGACCCAAGAGGCAGATCCTTGACGGCTGTGTGCCCAGGTCAGTGTGATGGGCTGAGCGGAGCTCCTATAGACAAGCGCTGAGCAGCTACAACCCTGCTGTCTGAACTCAGCTGTGCTCCTGCCAGCAGCATCCCACTCTCCCTCCCTGACATCAGCGCGGGGCGGGGCTTCGCATGCAAATCAGCGAGTCTCAATCTTAAAGGTGTCCAAGCTACAGGCTCGCTAGTTCATTCTCGGTTGCAGGGAGCCAGGGCTGCAGCAGCTCCGGACACCTGCGGCTGCGTGACGGCACTTTACTCGCTTGTACTCGGCGCTGAGCAGGGAGTCTGCAGAATCCCTTGCTTGTGAATGGGGAATAAGCTAGAACTGTGTGTGTTTATGGCTGAAAGTCAGCGGGGAAATAAAATAGCGTGTGTAAGTAACAGTGTGTTTGCGCGTGTGGCTATTCTCTGACTGCCGGGGGATGCTGGGAGTCGCAGTGCAACAGTAGCCGGAGGACAGGAGTCAGGCTGCGAGGAATGCGCGAGGTACGGGCGCTGAGAGGCGAGAGAGTGTTGGAGCCGGGCTGCTTCCCGCACATTCCCTCAGGAGAGGAGCTGCTGCCTAAAATAGAGCCGTGCTCTGTGCCGGGAATCCCTTGTGCGCTATGAGCGGAGCCGCGTCTCTAACCAGGGAACGCGCCAGGCAGCAGCCCGGACTATGGCTCCTAAAGCAAAGCGGTGGGCAGGGGAAACCGGGCTGAGGCGACTGTCGCTCCCCACAGTGAGCGTTGGCTTGGCACTCGTATAACTGGCAAGGGCCGTGCAGCTTGTGAGGCGGGTGGTGGGAAAAAGCGGCTCGGGCAGGTATTTTGTGGGCTGTGGAGAAACATGGTGGGAGAACTGGGATTAGGGTCGGTGTATTGACTGATCCCTTGCGCATCTCATCATGATATGGATGTTACGCGTCTTGTGGCAGTACATATCAGTAACCCAATAATATCCTGCCGCCGATACTTTATAATAATCACCCACACCGCCTTTCAGATTCCTCCGCTCAGTTTGCGCGCACCAACTAACTCTACATTCACGTTCTGTTTATACTCTACATACACATATGTGCACTCACACTGACATGTACATTCTGTTTATACTCTACATTCACGTTCTGTTTATACTCTACATACACATTCTGTTTATACTCTACATACACATATGTGTACTAACATGTACATTCTGTTTATACTCTACATACACATTCTGTTTATACTCTACATACACATTCTGTTGATACTCTACATACACATATGTGCACTCACACTGACATGTACATTCTGTTTATACTCTACATACACATTCTGTTTATACTCTACATACACATATGTGCACTCACACTGACATGTACATTCTGTTTATACTCTACATTCACGTTCTGTTTATACTCTACATACACATTCTGTTTATACTCTACATACACATATGTGTACTAACATGTACATTCTGTTTATACTCTACATACACATTCTGTTTATACTCTACATACACATTCTGTTGATACTCTACATACACATATGTGCACTCACACTGACATGTACATTCTGTTTATACTCTACATACACATTCTGTTTATACTCTACATACACATATGTGCACTCACACTGACATGTACATTCTGTTTATACTCTACATACACATTCTGTTTATACTCTACATACACATATGTGTACTAACATGTACATTCTGTTTATACTCTACATACACATTCTGTTTATACTCTACATACACATTCTGTTGATACTCTACATACACATATGTGCACTCACACTGACATGTACATTCTGTTTATACTCTACATACACATTCTGTTTATACTCTACATACACATATGTGCACTCACACTGACATGTGCATTCTGTTTATACTCTACATACACATTCTGTTAATACTCTACATACACATATGTGTACTCACACTGACATGTACATTCTGTTTATACTCTACATACACATATGTGCACTCACACTGACATGTACATTCTGTTTATACTCTACATACACATTCTGTTTATACTCTACATACACATATGTGCACTCACTGACATGTACATTCTGTTTATACTCTACATATTCTGCACATATGCACTCATACATCAACATTTAACACATTTGCCTTACAAATAAGTACACATATATTTCACACATGTAGCCCCTCTGGCATTTGCCAGAACCCACAGATCGCCAGTCTGGGCCTGCATCCCACATACATATGCCTGCACACCTTGGGGTATATTTATCAGAGTGAAGTTAGAGATTGACACATTCCACTACTGTCAAATACCTCCTCCCTCCATTCATTTCTATGGGATTTTTAATGGTGTATTTATCAAATAATGAACTATCACCTTTTGATAGCACATGCTCAGATTTGGGGAGATTAGTCGCCCGGCGACAAATCTCCTCTTCTTCGGGGCGACTAATCTCCCCAAACTGCCTCCCCTGACCAGGGCCGACATTAAAAATCATGGGGCCCGTACAACTAAATTTTTGGGGACCCGCCCACACTGGCACCCAAGCCCCACCCCATATACCGCCCACTCCACATCACCACACAGACATCAGCTCTAAAAAAGTAACCCCCCCATACACAAGTTATAAAAAGCTATTGATGGTCAGGGACCCCTTATAAGTTTAAAAAAAAAATGGCGCCAGGGCCCCCCTTACAAGTTAAAAAAAATTTGTTTTTGTTTTTTTTTTAAAAACATTGGTAGCAGGGGCCTATAGAATATTAAAATAATACATTGGCATTGAATTTACATTCTAGCTGGCAGGAGGCAATTCAGGGAGATTAGTTGCACCGAAGAAGAGTTGCATCCTGAATAGTGATGAGCGAACTTGCAGCCTTTTTGCTTGACAGGAACATTTTGTGAAACAGCAGAATTTCACTAAAATGCATTGGAGCCAATAAGAAGCCTAAATATCATTGTGGTTTAGGTGGTTGTAACTCAAATAAATTGCCTGACACTGTTGGAGAAACTCCTTTCAGCTATGATACAGGTGTTCTTCATAGGAAAAAAAGGCTACCATGTTGCCAATGTCTTCCAAACATGGTGCCTGGACAGCTCCTTTGATATACGGGGGGGGGGGGGGGGGCTCCAACCAGAGGCAGGCCAAGATGACCAGGCACCCTAGCCAACCCAGCCGGCCACCTCACTCCCCTTCCCCCATGTGCTGCGCATGTGCAGTGATGCAGGGGGAGCATGCAATTACAAGCAGGGGTCAGCTGGAGCAAGGGATCCCAAACTAAGGGTGGGCAGAAAACTCTGCAAAAGGTACCTGCTCAACCACCTGTCCATCATTGCGCCCTAGGCAGGTTCCTCTTTCACCTACCCCTAGTTCTGGCCCTGGCTGAACCTAATGGATGTTGTGGAAGGGAAAGGGCATATAATTATGACATATGCATCTTCCCCCTGGCACAGCAGACTGAGTTTTTTCCTCCAGTGTAACAAGGCATGATGGATATCTACTGGAAATTTGTGGAAAACATTTCCTGCTGAGAAACTTTACTGGCTGAAAAAGTACATCTCTTGATGTGCCCATTGTCATGGGGCCTCTGACTACAGTACCTCTGATCGCAGCCCTGCATTCTCATACCCCACATACACAAACTACACATTTCCACACACCCCACATGCATATCACATGCATAAACTACACAAAATCTCACACCACACATGCCTTGCGTACCTTTACGTTCACTTATGTACTCCTATGTAACTAAAATAAATCTAGTGTACCTGTTTATAGGCATTGCATATTTGCATTGAGTGCAGCATCATGTACTCGACACACCCTAAAGGTGCATACGGCATGGACTGGAACACCCAAATCTGCACACAGCATGTTCACCTCCTCTCCAGATGCATGTGTGCCAACAATGTATATTGGCACTATCACCTGTGCCATTGAGCAAAATGTATTGTGTGTATTTGTACCAGGCAGAGATTTCTGGAACTCAGTCACAGGGATGAGGCTGAGACAAGAACCAGTGCTTTAGCTTCATTCATTTCAATAAGGGAAAAACAGTACATACGAGTTTTTTGTATGCATAAGTATTTAACATGCCATAATTAGGGATGTAGCGAACGGCGGAAAAAATGTTCGCGAACATATTCGCGAACTTGCGACAAAACATGCGAATAGTTCGCGAACGTCGCGAACCCCATAGACTTCAATGGGAAGGCGAATTTTAAAAGCTAGAAAAGACATTTCTGGCCAGAAAAATGATTTTAAAGTTGTTTAAAGGGTGCAACGACCTGGACAGTGGCATGCCAGAGGGGGATCAAGGGCAAAAATGTATCTGAAAAATCCATTGTTGACACAGCGCTGCGTTTTGTGCTGTAAAGGGCAGAAATCACACTACGTCACTCAGGTGATGTTTCTGGACACGGAATGTGAAAAAGCTCACACAGCTAGGTGGCACTTGGTTAAAGACTGGGCAAATAATGCCTGCAAGGTCAACGTATACACTACAGCCGTTGGATACGGAATATATTATTGCTGCTTGAAAAACGTCACTCGGGTGGTGTTTCTGGAGACGGTATTATTATTGATATTTAGACAGCTAGGTGGCAGTTGTTTGAAGAACAGATGCAGATGAGAGATCAGCAGCAGGACAGACAGCTGCCCACAGCAGCTACATACAGAGCACTGCAGTAGAAGGTAGATTACTAGCCAGCAAAGCTACCTAACCTAAAATGTCCCTCAAATCCCTGCAGAGTTCTGTCCCTACAATACAGAGCAGTATCAATAGATTACTAGCCAGCAAAGTTACTATCAACTGTCCCTCAAATCACTAACAGCTCTCTCCCTACACTAGCTCTTCCAAGCACACACAGGCAGAATGAAAAAACGCTGCAGGGCTTCAGTTTATATATGGAAGGGGAGTGGTCCAGGGGGTGTGGGGGTGGTCCAGGAGGGAGAGCTTCCTGATTGGCTGCCATGTATCTGCTGGTCTGGGGTGAGAGGGCAAAAATAAGCGCCAGCTAAGGCGAACCCAAATTGGCGAACGTCGCGCGACGTTCGCGAACATTCGCCGAACGCGAATAGTCGATGTTCGCGCGAATTAGTTCGCGGGCGAACAGTCCGCGACATCCCTAGCCATAATTTTACTACTCCTTTTTTTCTGGCCCTTTAAGAAATAACAGCAGTAAAACTGTTTTGTTTTATTTGCAATTTTTCAGCACCAAGGACATTGATTTATGTGGCCATTTTCTCCCCATGTCCCACATATGTTCAAATTCTGGGTCATTCTATATGTTGCTTTCCCTGTGTGGGCTGTAAACTGAGAATCAGGTGAGTCCTAATTCATTTTAAGTCCAATATAACCCTCTTAGCAACTGAATATTGATAGTCACCTCTGCCGTGACTTAAAGATGCTATACTGAGCTCTCCTTACAGCCAGAGATGAGGGAATGAGGGAGGATGATGAGGGTGAGAATCGACATTCTATGCTGCACTGAAGGCTTCCAGGGCTTTTGCCTTATCTGCATGCCTGATTCATTCCTTGCTGTGTGCCTGCCTGTGACTGTTTTACAGATGTGCTCCTCTTACTCTTTCCCCCCGAGCAGCCCCCTTTTCCAAAGAAAAGAAGCTGCATTTCTCTAATGCGTTTCCAATGACAACTGGACCATCAGAAAAAAATGGTTAAACAGACCTTGAATGATAATGTTAATGGCAACAGGCAGATCAGTGAGAGCTGGCTATGTAACAAACAAGGTGGGTGGTGTGCAATCCATCCCTAACCCCAGGGCTGTGTAATCACTGCAGATGTGCTGCCTCTCCTGGGATTTCTGCTTCTCGTTGCAGTTGGTAACAACAAAGCACTACAGTGCAATCGTGTCCTCAGACATAACCTATTATTTCACCTCCCCTAGAGTCCCATTTAGATTTCTTATCCTTTCCTTTATTTTAAAGTACCAAACAAGAAAGCCTTTTTTTAGAATAGGCACATACAACACTGCAGTTGCTTTACAATCTAATGTTTTTGTTTTTCTTATATCTTTGATGCCTATCTGTTTGCATTTTTTTTGGGCAAAGGTCCGCAGTTTT
This sequence comes from Xenopus laevis, assembly GCF_017654675.1. Lineage (NCBI taxonomy): Eukaryota > Metazoa > Chordata > Amphibia > Anura > Pipidae > Xenopus > Xenopus laevis. The sequence goes on from NC_054385.1 coordinate 53,102,869, forward strand.
CTGGTTTTTGCCCGAACCTATTTTTTTGAATGATAAATAAGGTCGGTTAGAGAATTCGGAGTTGCTCGGATTTTTATCTTAGAAATACTGAGATAAATTCAGAGCTTGATAAATAACCCCCATAAAACCTGACCCTAAAACCCCAGAAATGTGTTCAAACTTTCATATGCTGCCAAATTTGGTAAAATGGACATGGTAATTAGGGGGCATGACCATAAAAATGGGTGTGGTCAAAAAAATTGCCAATCTTTGTGTCACTCTTTATTTTCAAAATGTTGGGAGGTATGCCTCACAGTGTATTTATTAAGACTGTGTTGCCAAGGCAATTGTATTTAAAAAATGTAATTAATTTCCCATCTAGCCTGGTTGCAGTATGAGTGCAGCTGGACTTGCTGTTTGCATAGGCAGTCAGATCCAACAGCCCAAACTGACAAGCAGGCATTGTATCTATTGACAGAAACCCGTTATCCCGAAAGCTCCGAATTATGGATAAGCTGTCTCGCATAGACTCCATTTTATCCAAATACAGGTATGGGATCTGTTATCCAGAATGTTCCAGACCTGGGGTTTTCCGGATAATTGATCTTTCCATTATTTGGATCTTCATACCTTAAGTCTACTAGAAAATAATTTAAACATTAAATAAAACCAATAGGATGGTCTTGCTTCCAATAAGGATTCATTATATTTTAGTTGGAATCAAAAACAAGGTACTGTTTTATTATTACAGAGAGAAAGGAAATCATTTTTAATAATTTGGATTGAGTGTATGGCAGACAACCTTTCTGTAATTCGGAGCTTTCTGGATAACGGGTTCCGGATAACATTTCCCATACCGTTAATACAAATTTTTAGAATTTATGTCATTTTTCTCTGTAATAATAAAACATACTTTTTACATGATCCAAACTGATATATAATTATAATAAATCGTTAGTCTGTTACCGTTACCCAAAAAACCCCAGGTCCCGAGTAGTCTGGATAACAGGTCCCATACCTATATCTGCTATCTGACTGCCCTTGGATAGAAAATGATCATTAATTTATATATAATTTGCTGTAGATATAAAACACCACATACTTTTGGTGACCTAGATGATAGGTATGTGCCAAGGGATATGTCCAGTTTATACCATTTATCACTGAATTGGACATTATAGGGCTTATATATAAACACTGGGCAAATATGCACTGAGGCAGTAACGTGGCAACCAATGAAATGTTTGCTTTAATAGTTCAATCTGCAGCTGGCAGAAAAAGCCAGTCACTCATTGGTTGCTATAGGTGACTGCCCATAAGCCTATATGCCCAGTGTTTATAAATGAGCCCAATTGTCTTTAGCCAAATCATTAATGATACACTCAACTCAGTGGCCATGGTGAACTGTAATCTACAGTATCTGTGCATCAATAGTCTCTTCTGCAAACAACCCCACAGGGTTCAATGGATCACATCTGACATATGGAAAATGATCAATTCATTATTCACTGCTTTTCACTTCTGTGATCCGAGTACACTAGCCTAGCCGCTATCCATTCCATCTCTGCTTAGGAGGCTTGTTACATGTCACAATTAGATTATGAGCAGTGGTGCAAGGTAGTGGGAACGGCCAGGGAATGCTCTTCCCATAAGAAATTATTTGTGGGAACTCAGTTCCATTAAGAACAATGGGTCTTCCTGGAACAAGAGGTTGAAATTGAAAAGATATTTTAAAAATGTATAAGCTATATCGCTGCATACCTGCAAGAACTTTGGGAGCTTAGTAAACATAAGAGGATGCTCTTAAGTATGAAATCACCCCTGGTTATGCATTAACCCTTTATGTGCTGCCCACCCTCGAATGTACATTGTGGCATAAAATCACCATTGTGCCCATTTTGACATTTCTATAGTTCTAGGTTTCTCTTTAAACAATACTATGCCATGTGTTTACTTGTGGCAGTATCAAATACCCACGGTACACAAAAGGTTAAGAGATCTGTGTAGATATTGCTTGTTTAGAATCCCTTTTCCTCTTGTGCTGTCAATGGACAGCCAAGCCTTCCTTCTTTCATACTGCACCTTCTGAGTTGTCCAGAAGAGGGCAAACCTTCCAATTCTTCAAGGTAATATTTTCCAAAAAATAGACTCAAATTTTCTTATTTTTGTAGTTAGACAATCAGGCAATCAAGTGGGATTCAGTATTGTTGGATATGCAGCATGGCAACTTGAGTACAAATCTGTTATAATCAACCATTATTCTGAGATACATTAGAACCAATTTTGAACCCAAATCAGTGTTTAAAAATCTGCCTGTCAATTTTTTTATTTTTTATTTTACAGAGAAATTTGTTGACAGTTATATAAAAAGATAAAAAGATAAAAAGTAGATTGAAAAAGTAGATTAAAAAATATAAGACAAGTGCTACAAAGTTTTATCAATTTTAATTCCTTGTGATTAAGGAATTAACTATTTTTTTAAACCAAATTTATAGTGCTATACAAATGAAGGGTGTACACATCAAACCTAGATCTTACATACAGTTAGGCCCATAAGTCTTTGGACAGACTTTCAGCTTTAATTCAGTGGGTTGAACAAAAAGATTGCATAAAAATGAAAAAAAAAATTGTTCAACCCACTGAATTAAATCTGAAAGTCTGCAGTTCAACTGCATCTAAGTTGTTTAATTTAAAATTCATTGTGGTAATGTACAGAACCAAAATTAGAAAAAAAGTTGTTTGTCCAAAGATTTATGGGCCTACCTGAATGTATACTGATCCATGCAGAAGGTAAAGAGGCTTAATAGAGTTTACATTAAGGCCATTAACTTCATTTATCGAGAAAACCTAACAGGTCATATGAAATTGTATTTTGTTACATTCACAAATAAATGGATTTTAAGAAGGAAGTATACCTTCCCTTGAGTTTATTTGCCCCCCAGTTCTCTAAAGCAGGCACCCTAGCTTAATTACATATGCAAGACAATTATGCAACGAGAATCATACAATTTGGGATTACCAGGCACCTTATGAAGTGGAATATAATGCCAGAGCCAGGCCGTCAGTTACTGGCGTCCAAGGCCATCTTCGGGACCCCTACCCCCCCAACTACCTTTTCAAAGTCACCACTGTTTATCCCCCTTTTCCTTTGCAACTAGTTACCAGACCCAATCCCCTTTAACCCCCGCAACCAGTCGCCAGACCTGATCCCCGTTCACCCCCACAACTAGCTGCTAGACCCGATCCACCTTCACCCCCTGAAACCAGCCACTAGACCTGATTCCTCTTCACCCCCTGAAACCAGCCACTAGACCTGATTCCTCTTCACCCTCTGAAACCAGCCACTAGACCTGATTCCCCTTCACCCGCTGCAACCAGCTACTAGACCTAATTCCCCTTCACCCCCTAGGGATGGGCGAATTGTTTCGCCTTGTTTCGCCGAAAAAATGACGCCCATAGACTTGTATGGCAACATGCGTCGAAAAAAAAAAAGACGTGCGTCAAAACAATTTCGCTGCACGACAAAATATTTTTGACACCCATAGACTTTAATGGGCGTCTGCGACATTTAGCCAGCAGCAAATTTTTGGCGAAACAAAACGGATCAAATTCGCCCATCCTGACCCCCTTCGCCCCCTGCAACCAACTACAAGACCTGATTCCCCTTCACCCCCTGCAACTAGCCACTAGACCTGATGCCCCTTTTCCCTTGCAACAAGCTGCCAGACCCGATACCCCTTCACCCTGCCCTAGACCCAATCCTACTTCCCATTGCCCACTGTTTGCTGCAGCCAACGCTCAGTCCTCCATCCCCCCATCCCGATTGCTCTCCTGCAGAGAGGGCGGTGACAGTTATTTGAACGTTGCCATTTTCCCAACATAAATAGTGCTCCCTTCAAGTTGCACCTAGGCAACTGCCTAACCCTAGTTTTGGCCCTGTATAGTGCTATTTATATGTTGAGAGCTTGAAAAACTGTAATAATATTTGACCACGGTTTTGAGAACCCATGGTTGTTACTGGACTGGCGCCAAAGGGTATTATATTAAGTATCATGGTGCAGTATTGCATACGAATCCATTTTTTTTGGTTGCTTGACTAGAGCTCCCATCATTATTTAAACCTTGATAATTCAGCATCAGCAACACTTATGCAAGGTATATATCCTCTAACAAAACTATAGAATTTCAAGTACATTTCCATTTGCTGTTTTTAAGTAGAAAGTGAGATCTCAGGGAACCACATTTCATGTTATGTACTTATAAAATGCCCATCTTCCTTTTGTAAGGATATTCTATAATGTCTTGGGGGACTATGCAATACAAATGTATCCAAGGTAGCATTCATCTCAATGATGGAAGTGAACTTTAACCAATTTAGGTCATAGCAATACTTTTTTGTGGCTCAGTTTATGGTTTCATATTTAAAGTGATACTGACACTAAAAAACTACTTTTTAAAATATTAATGTACATTAAAAGTTACCTATTGGTCATGTTGATCATTTTTTGATGAGCTGTTTGTTTTTGTAAGTAATTGTTAGTTGAAGTTTTTAAACCTGACTGTTTTGCGAACCTAACTGTCCCATCTCAACCTAACTGTCCCATTTCAGTTAAAGTTTCTAATGCTAATGGACCCCTGCTCAAATATGGCAGCCCCCTCATACAGGAACATGGGGCACCAGACAGGTAATGTAAAAACATTGTGCAAATACTTTATGGCAAAGCTATAAGTAGCTTTCAAATGCAATATTATGATAGCTGTAAAAAAGAGTTTGATTTCTGGTGTCAGTATCTCTTTAAGGTCTGACAGCATTTAGCGCATTTATACTGTGCAGAGTACAGCATGTTTAACATGGCAAGAACAACACAAATGAATACCTGATTAAATAGTATAATATAAATGGCAATATTGATCCAGTGAAACTAGGAAATCATTCTAAAAATTTAACCCAATGTCCAATCTGCCCACCGGAGGTAACTAAAAGAGTCAGTGGATGTCATTTAGGTGATTGTTCTCTTGAGCATCATCCCATTCTTATCAATCCACACATACATAGTAGCTACAGATCAAAAAAGCATTCAAATTAGAATAAGGTTTAATATTATCCGGAACAGTTTTCAATAATAAACAGAATGCATTTTTCCTAGTAACTGCTAACTACTGTACATGCAGTTGTTGACTCTTCATTCTGGGTAAATACATGTTACTATTATTATCTAAGTTAGGATAAAAAGCTGCAGTTCTATAGAATATCTAAGAGCATGCTGGGATTTGTTGTCAGATACCAGAGATATGGATTATATAGTCATTTACTTGTCACATTTGCATTTGTGTGCTCTTGATGTGTAAAAAAAACTGTGTAAATAGATAGGCTGTGCAAAATAAAAAAAAATGTTTCTAATATAGTTAGTTAGCCAAAAATGTAATGTATAAAGGCTGGAGTGAGTGGATGTCTAACAGAACACTACTTCCTGCTTTACATCTCTCTACATCTCTGCTTTACATCTCTCTCAGCAACTTTAAGGGGGGCCACATGGGATATACCTGTTCAGTGAGTTTGCAATTGATCCTTAGCATGCAGGTCAGATTCAAAAACAACATGTATGGCCCATGTGTCCCCCTAGCAAGTCTCTGATTGGTTACTGCCTGGTAACCAATCAGTGGAAACCAAGAGAGCTGCAAAGCAGGAAGTAGTGTTCTGGCTATTATGCTACACATCCAGTCACTTCAGCCTTTATACATTACATTTTTGGCTAAATAACTATATAAGAAACATTTTTTTTTATTTTGTACAGACTATTTATCCATCTTTTATTTTTACATTTTACTGTTCCTTTAAAAGGATGGGGTTCGGGGAAAGGCAGGCTCACATATATAAGTAAGCTGCAAAATGCTGTTCAGTAGAAATTTTGATTGTCATGAATACAGGCAGATCCCCCTGAATATTATATACAATTTATGGGGGGGGGGGGGGTGTATTGTAGCTGCGACTAGTATAAATGTAGTAATTTTCTTTCATTTTGCAAAACTGAACAACCTCTCCAGACCCTAGAACTGCCTATAAATGTTCCCTTGCCACAAGGTTCATGGTTTAAAGCCCAAGGGGAGGTTTAATGCTCTCTCCTGCTGTTCATTGGCACACACAGCTCATTCTTCTTGATACCAGCAGTTTGTAGCAGGGCTTGGCAGGATCCTATTAAGATATTGGCCCAGGATAACATTGGCAGCATTTTATCCTTGCAAAGTAAAATCATCTTAATATATCTATATCAGAACAACAGATCTATTCATTGCCCATGTAAATTACTGATGCAGCGTTATAAACCACACCATGCCAAATAAGCACATTTCTCCGCTTTATTGCATTTGATCCCTATCCTATTGGACAGACAATAATTGGAGATCAATGGGGCAAGAGACACGAAAAACTGATACATCCTTATGGTGAACTACCCTAGTCTCTGATATTGATTTATATAATTACACCCCACATGACTTCCTTTTCTAACCCAGACAAAGTTTCCTGGAAAAAATACCACATTACAGCAGCGCGCAATATAACATTACTGGCATAAATACAATATTAATAAAATTAATAATTATTACAAAAACAAAGCAAAAACATCTACATGTGTGACAAGCATAACCTACACTTAAGGTTAAACAAATAAACCGATCAATATTTCTCTTCTGCATTATCCGTTAACTATTGAATATTGCACTGCTGCATTAAGATATTTGAATCTATTTCCATCATGTAGAAATATAAATCATTTGACTTTTGTGCTCTACACAAGGAGATTAGAAACTTTATAAGGGGGAAAATGATTTACTGTATTGTTAGATTTTGCATTTTTTCCTTACCCAGTAGAACAGAATGTTAAAGGTTATTTTGCACATACAGCTTTAATTAAAGGTATATATTTCTATCACTATCAATGGGAGGTGTCATAGCTGCTTTCTATTTAAATAGCAAACTGTGCTGTTTTTACTGTGGTGCTGTTATATATTACAGTGAAAACAATACTAGTTTAACCACTTGTCTGCTGCACATACAGTAGTAGCAGACAAGTGGTTAAAGGACTAAGATGCCATGCACTGTACATTCTATTTTTCCACATTTTACTCTAGGTTATGGGGAAACACCTTGTTACCCTCTGCAGCTGCCTCTTAAAGGCACAGTCATATGAAAAAGTTTGGGAACCCCTCTTAATTCTTTGGAATTTTGTTTTTATCATTGGCTGAGCAACTTCCTTTTAATATATAACATGCCTTAAAGGAGAAGGAAAGGTTCAAACTAAGTAAGCCTTATCAGAAAGGCCAATCTAAATATACCAGTAAACCCCCAAAGTAATGTTCCTCTGAGTCCCCTGTCAAAAGAAACACTGCATTTCTTTCCTTCTATTGTGTACTCATGGGCTTCTGTATCAGACTTCCTGCCTACAGAATAAATATAGCATTCTAGCTTGCACTATTGCAGCTAATCTATTGGCAATAAAATGCCTCCGTAGCTTTCCTTCTCCTTTAAGGAAACTGTAGTATTTCAGCAGTGACATACAGTTTATTGGATTAACAGAAAATATGCAATATGCATCATAACAAAAATTAGACAGGTGCATAAATGTGAACACCCAAACAGACATATTACATCTAATGTACTGGCAGCCAACAAGAGTGATTTGGTGATGCCCAAAGCTACTATTGAGTAGTCCATGGTCAGTATTGGACTGGGCTGCCGGGACACCAGGAAAAACCTGGTGGGCCCCAGCCTTCATGGGCCCCAGCCTTCATGGGCCCCAGAGAAACAGCCTGCTTTCCCGTCCGGAATGTAGCCTCTCCTCCGCCCAGAATCAGTAACTGCAAATTAAGGAGGAGGTATGCATTTTGATATTCACCTAAAAATATATTGTAATATAAAATATGCCTTACTTTTGTAATCTTTAGAGTCATAGCTCACCAGATTTTGGCCTGAATGTGTGCATTTAATAATTTCAGGCTGAAATGTGCATGTCACCTCTGCTGACAGTTGGTTATCATTCAAGTCTATGGCAAGCAGCCAGAGCAGTCACAAGCGTATTCTCCACCAGAAGAAATGTCAGCACAGCAAAGTCTTGTATACCACGGGCCTTAACATATAGATGGCTGATTTATGAACATCGACTGCTCAGAGCTAATTGCCGATTAGTTGCTGACGGCAACTGCACTTGTTCAATTTTGGACCATTATTTGTACTGGAAAGCAGCTCCATATTCCCTTGTTTTTTGAGTTTGGATATCATTTTTTTTTTATTATTGCTTCTCTTTACTTACATCTTTGCTCTTTTTTTTTTTTTTTTTCAGTTGGACTTTCTTACATTAGCATTTCTGCTGGAGTTTATATAACTCCATATAATCTTTCTTTTTATGTCTGTATACTTTTTTTATATAAATTATTTTTTAGTGTTCCTTCAATACCCTTTTTGACCAAAGATTATTGTATTTTTCCTGCTTTTATCTTTTTTTTTTTTTTAAATGTCTAATACATAGTAGTGTCACTTGTATCACACTGTAATTCCCTTTAGATATCCCGACTGGTTTTAGGCTTCTTGCAGAAAATGTCAAGTTGCTCATGGCTTTATTGCATATTTGCTGTCTCACATCTCTGAAATATTCATTGTAAAATAAGAAAAACAGAATATTAAACTAGCCTCAGAGGTGTCACAGTGGAATTACAGCACAATAAATTCTTTCTTTATGGACACTTAAAATAATCTACATGAAGTCAATCAATTTCCAAGATCTGATCAGGTAGGATGTTAAAAGCTTATGCTTGATTCTGTGTTCACGTAAAAGAGTTGATATGACTCACATAATGGCTCAGAACAATATTTCTTTTGGCAGACTGGCCAAACTTATAAAATGTCAGAAGTAGTTTTCACAGTAAAAACTTAAAGCGAATAGTCAAATGCATTCTAACCTTTGCAGAAACATGAACCTTTCACTACATTAAAACAATCGCTCAACCTATGGAACATGTCTAGAGTAGGTGTACAGTGTATAACTAAAAAAGTATGCTGTACAAAGTGGAGGTTTTAAAGTCATACATGTATATAACTGCAGCCTTTTTATATACCATCCTTGTCTTCTACCTGGAACTTCTACCTGTGCTGAATTCAAAATAAATAACCAATTCTTCTTTGTTTCATTGTCCAATCTGGCTCTGTGTCCTCAGACTTTGTTCCTGCCTTTAGGGTCAGGGCACAAGCTCAGATTTGAGGAGATTAGTCGACCAGCGACAAATCTCTTCTTCTTCGCTTCGTTTTCTGAAGTTGCCCGAAGTTGCCTCACGAGTAAACTTCAGGTGATTTCGGAAAACAAAACGCTCCGAGTGCCATCCCACCCGTGATTTACATTTTAGCTGGCAGGAGGCATTTCAGGGAGATTACTCGCCCCGAAAAAGAGGATATTTGTCGCAGGGCGACTAATCTCTCCAAATCTGAGCATGTGCCCTGACCCTATGGTTTATCAAGGGTCGAATTTCAAATGAAAAAAAAATAGGAAATTTGAATAAAAAAAGACCAACCAAAATGTATTTAATTTTTTTTTTCCGGCTGAATAGGTTGTTTTTGTTTGAATTTGAATCGTACAAATTTGAATTCAACTGAACTTCAAAGTAACAACATATTCGATCAACTTTGATTCAAAGTGTTTTCTAAAAAAACACTAATTGACTCAAAATAGGTTCTAGGAGGTCCCCCATAGGCTTAAACAGCAATTCGGCAGGTTTTAATTCAAATTGAATTTGGACTATTCCCTAGTCGAAGTAAACAAAAAATAGCTTGAAATTCAATTTGACTTTTGATAAATCTGGCCCTTAATGTTTGTTGTTCTGCTGATTTTTGACCTTGTGTCTGCTCCTGACTACTGAACCTTTTTTTTGCTTACCCAAGACCCTCTGCCTGAACGTGTCAATGTTTTTGCCTGATCCTGTTTTGTACCGTGCTTTGGAAGCAGTCTCTGCCATGTGTAGGTTCCCTGCCTATCAAACAGCATTCATGTTGTGTTTTGGTAGCCGAGGATGAGTAGAGTATAACAGTGCTCTATAAGCAGGTTCATGCAGCCATTACACTTAAAACTTAAAACAGTCTAGAAAGTACTATGTACACAGTATAACTCTTGTGCACAGTAACACCTACAGGCCCTTTGTATAAACACCACAATTAAGTTGCCTGGGGCCCAAAATAGTATCGGAGAGAAAACTGGCGTTTAACAGGGTGGGCTCTCCTGTTCACTTAAGAGGTTGCTTCACTTAAGAGGTTGCTTCTACAGGCTTCCTTACTATACAGACTGTATCAACATTTTTTAATTCAATTTTCTTCAGTAGCTTTTTATTTATTTTCTTATATTTGACATATACATTTATTTTACACTCCCTCAGGAACAGCTTTTTAAGGGGGGGAGGACCTGTCAGTGACTGTTAAAATGTGCTACATTAGACAATACTTTAGATTATAAACTGCTCTGGGGCAGGGACCTATGTGAATAATGCATAATCTCTGTAAAGGGGCGTGGAATATGTCAGATCATTTTTGCAGAGATGTACTGTATCAGAAGCAGAGGGCATTTACCTAAGTGATTCACTGCTTGTTCTGACATTTCTGCAAGGCTGTTCATCTACATGTCTCCACCAACAATTTCAAGATTTGTTTTGCTGTATACGATGTTCATTGGGCATGAGTTTATTAATGCATAAATGTGTCTGGATGACTCATTGTACTATTTGTACCCTTTCAACTGCTATGAATTATTTGTATAGAAGTTTATCAAAATTCAGAATCAAATACAGTATATATCAATTCAACTGAACTTCTAAGCCACTATTTAAATACTGAGGTATCATCCAACCTGATCAACCTGGATTAGTTTTGGGCAGAATGGGCCATACACGCATACTTACCCAAATAATCTTAAAGTTGTAATTGTTCCAAAAGATTCTTCTAATAGATAGTAAAGTGTGAGTGCTGAATATGTATCTTAAAATGAAAAAAAAAAAAAATGTTTTTTAAGGTTTCCAGCAGTTCGTACCTGTAGCCGTTTCTATCCCGTTCTCCAACCAGTAAAAAATGTAAAAACGAATAATCTGTAAAACAGCGCTTCACAAGGAAGCTCAGGGGAAGACAAAAAAAGAATGATCGAAATATAGTGTAGTAAATTCTAGTAATTAGCCACCTTTATGTGCAAATCACTGTATTAGTAATTGAACCAAAAATGTCAATCAAGCGAGGTATAGATACCAACCAACAATATTAATAATGATGATGTAGGACAATATGGGTCAGGGTGTCCACAAACAAACCAATATAAATGAGAAATACAAAAATTGAGACTTAAACCCCCAGCCCATAGGCCCTAAAATATAAATGATTGAAAATCACACCAAAGTCACCATAAGTAAAAAGGCAATATTCATTCAACACCATGCCATAATACCCTAATGAAAACAACTTAAAAACAAGCAGCGCTGCATGTTGGGGGAGGGATCCCTCAGATTATAAATGTAATGGGTGCTAGAGGCACCATTCACATATATAGCAGAAAAATCAAACGAGTCTAAACAGATCAAGGTCTATACAGAAATATTCCAATATTAATGTAAAGGCAAACTGCCTAAATAGATGTAGTATAGATGTAGTATTTGTGCAGACTCGGTTAAAAAAAGCCCAGAGTTTATGGTGCGCACTATCCCAAGTTGTATATGAATCCAAAATTACAAACGTATTTGGCACCTTCCGTGCCTTTGTGTTTGTAGGTGGCTACTATGGGCCAATAATGTTAATTGTTGAATGGGCGTGGTGACTAAATCTGAGAGTGCACTGGAGGGTGTCCAATAATAAAAGGTGGATGGGTCGGCAATCAAATCCAAGTGGCGGGGACTAGTGGTTCGGTCGTCACCAAATCACTGGGCAATATGTAACCCTTGCTTAAATAGTGAGGTAAAAGTCTGTGAGATGCCCCGGGCTTAGCAATGTCCGGGGCATAAATGGAAACATATTGCCGACCATGTGTCCAGGGTGAATGGTGCCTCAAGCACCCATTACATTTATAATCTGAGGGATCCCTCCCCCAACATGCAGCACAGCTTGTTTTTAAGTTGTTTTTATTAGGGTATTATGGCATGGTGTTGAATAAATATTACCTTTTTACTTATGGTGACTTGGTGTGATTTTCAATCATTTATATTTTAGGGCCTATGGGCTGGGGGTTTAAGTCCCAATTTTTGTATTTCTTGAATCACTGTATTACTCGTGGAACCCACTCCAGCATCCACCGAACTGTAGTTAGCCCTATCTTAGGGGGTCACCATTAGGGGGAAGGTGGGTACTCAGACGTTTAAATTAGTTGTTCACTTATCTGTAGATTTAATTAGTGCTCCTATTCCAATTGTTGTCCAATTTTCATTGATGTGCAACTTCTATTAACGTAAACGGTGACTTGAGGCATATTTATAATGATGAGCTTAATTTCACATGTGTGTCTCTCTCCTATTGCCTGAGTTATAGGCGCAGAGTCTCAGGCTGGGGCAGCAGAGGCACAACACCGGGGGCAAAGAAACGCAAGGAGCCTGCTGATGAGTTCACACACCTTTATATTCATATTGCTGACTATGTATGCAAACATTATACAGTAGAACCCCCATTTTACATTTTTCAGGGACAGAAAAAAATACAAAATCCAGGAAAAGGGGCCACAAAAAATGGTGTCAAATAAGGGAATGCATAAAATCACGGGATGTAAAATTGAGTTTCCACCGTATTTCAGTTTTATTTTCTAATATAAAATAATTGTACTTAAAAAAAACATTTTACTTTCAGTGCTTGGAAATAAAAATATCCCATAAAACAAGATTTTATTGTAGAATTTGCTATTTAGTATAATAAGAAAAGTGGTCAAGGTACTGTGTTCCTTTGCAAGGCACTGTATATACTTTAAAGGAGAGAATTTATAACTTTACTTTTGGGTTCAGAAACAGAAATTGTACATAAAGTAAGAGAAAACTAATGGGATCATGATTGGAAGCACATGCACCACAGTCCGGGCTAAATAAATAAATGTTGTTTTGAATTATTGAAATATATATTTTTTTCTCCTGGATGAAACTATTCGGTTTCACTTATAGAGCCAGCTTTGTGCCACTGCCAGCTGCTGATATACAGCATATAACTTAAGAACTGTGAGAACATGTTCTGTCTTTTCTTTCTATGCCAGAATCTAGAGAAACCTCACCTCTAGTGGAACACTGGCAGCTAATTATGATGCTTTGTTGGGCCATCTAGGAATAGCATGCAGAATTTTCTGTTGCCGAGGAAAAATAACATCATTGGGTAAATTGGTGGAAAATATTATGATTATATAGTTGCTAACATCTGAGCATTTTTATATCCTGCCTTTTTGCAGAAGTATTTTTTCTAGCAATTAAGTTCAGTAATAAGTGATCATTTTGCCTACATAAAAATACAATGAAACAATAAGTTCACACTTTATCATGTATTTGCATTTCCTTTTTTTAATCAATGTTTCTAGCCCATTGGAGAAGTCATTATTTATATAATATGCTTAGACCAAATGACTGATGTAGAAGTCACATTGAAAGTTTAGTTTTAAAATTTTTATAATGCAAAGTGCCATATTCTGTATATGCTAAGCCTGATTTACAAACTTGGTGCAATGTGCAACGTTTCTCAATTTTTTTAACCACAAACCAACATTTTTTCCCTAGACATACCGCATAATTGAGAGTGCATGTTAAGTTGCAGCTACTTCAGCTTGTTTGTGATGAACCAATACTGGAGCAAATTAGGATTCATTTTGGAAAATTGCACACATGCTATTTTCTCAGACTCTCAGGGGCAGATTTACTAAAGGTCAAAGTGGCAAACTCTGGCGACATTGCCAATTTAGTAATGGGTGCAGGCGTCAATTTGCTCGCGAAAGAGATAGGAACTAGTGTTCATTTGCGGCGGCGACTTTTCGCTCTGGCAAATGGACGTTACTCTGCAAATTCACTAAAATGCAGATTTTACTGAACGTTACCTCTTTCGCCATACTTGCCTTCGCGAGCTCAGACCAGGAGAAGTGCATTGAAGTACATAGAACTTCCACAATCTTCTGTTACTTACATCATATTCTTTAGAGTTATACCCTGCAAAAGTCCTTAAAATTTTTTTTGGGTAACCATTTTCCCCCATACATTTTCTAACATATGGAACATTAAGGGGCCGATTCACTAAGCTCGAGTGAAGGATTCGAATGAAAAATACTTCGAATTTCGAAGTATTTTTTGGGTACTTCGACCATCGAATGGGCTACTTCGACCTTCGACTACGACCTCGATTCGAACGTTTCGAACGAAAAATCGTTCGACTATTCGACCATTCGATAGTCGAAGTACTTTCCCTTTAAAAAAAACTTTGACCCCCTACTTCGGCAGATAAAACCTACCGAAGTCAATGTTAGCCTATGGGGAAGGTCCCCATAGGCTTGCTAAACTTTTTTTGATCGAAGGATTTTCCTTCGATCGTTGGATTAAAATCCTTCGAATCGTTTGATTCGAAGGATTTAATCGTTCGATCGAACGAAAAATCCTTCGATCCTAAGTTCAAAGTGAAGCCATCAGTATTAAAACATACAAAGCATATTTTTTTTCTAAATCATGATTGGTCAGCATAATATCCTTTTGGGGACCCTGCATGAAACTTCCACTCATGAGAGTACTTTAATTAATGAACACTTAGGGGGTTATTCATCAAGCTTCAAATTTATCTCAGTATTTCTAAGTTAAAAATCGAGCAACTCCGAATTCCCAATGGACCTTATTTATCATTAAAAAAATATATATTCGGCCCGAAAAGTTCAGAGTTTTCAGACTTTTTGGCCCAAAATCCTAGAAATCATCAGATATCGGTACTGACAGCAGCACAGACACTGGGACCTTCGCCTTTGATTAATATAGGATCCCGAGAGCTTTGAGATGCAGGGTTTTCAGATTCTGAGTTTTCATACCATCGGACTTAAATCTGGATTTTTAATAAATTAGTTTTTTTTAAAGGTCCGAAATATCAGAATTTTTCAGACTTCAGGTATTCGGAGCTTAATAAATAACCCCCTTACAGTACTGTACCTCTGAACACTTACTATACACAAAAGTACATTTGGTCAAGTCTACAACAATTATATAGTAATGAAAATATCTCCTTGTGGAACAGATAACTTTATAGAGACCATAAAGCCATAATTAATCTTTGGACTCTCTTTTCCTAAGGGAACTTTGCAACTGCTAAGTGTTTTGTGTTGCAGCATTCAAAGGCATAGATATATGACTAAACTTTCTATATACATGCCAAAATAATACTCCTTACACTATTTTTCAGCAAGGTAAATTCAATCTGTAAGTTCTTAGTTTCAACTTTTTCTTTCATATAACATATTTTAACACGCTTGTTTGATGCCTTTTATTTGTGATTTAGTTACCCAAAAAAATGTATTGTTCTTCTTGTGAATACGTTTAGACTATAGTTAA